>NW_027185424.1:232500-240000 GCF_022577435.1 Embiotoca jacksoni | reverse complement strand
TGGCACTGGGCTGGTATTGGTACTGGACTGTTATTGGCACTGGGCTGGTATTGGCACTGGGCTGGTATTGGTACTGGGCTGGTATTGGTACTGGACTGGTATTGGTACTGGACTTGGCCCCAGGGCAGATGGTCTGAAAATGAAAGTGTGAGAGTGAATCAGCTCTTGAATTGCAGTGGCCGGGCAAGTAACAGGCTGTTATAATGAAGTTGTGTGTTATGTAGGACCACTTGATGCTTCCTATGAAAGGCATGATATCTTTTGATGTGGAGCGTCCTTTACTTTCTATTCCTACTAAAGGTTGGTTGTCGCACAGTGCAGAAATGTATTTATGCTTCCAATAGTGGCCCCAAATGTAGCAGGCTATGGCAATGGGATAGATCCTGAAGAGGAAGAGTCAAAGTGGCAGAAGGAGGGAGGACG
Organism: Embiotoca jacksoni; assembly: GCF_022577435.1. Lineage (NCBI taxonomy): Eukaryota > Metazoa > Chordata > Actinopteri > Embiotocidae > Embiotoca > Embiotoca jacksoni. The sequence goes on along the minus strand of NW_027185424.1, from coordinate 239,577 downwards.
ACTGCTCGGGAACAATAACTACTTCCCTGAAAAACCAGATGGGGCGGCATGTGTGAAAAACTGCAGTGAGTCAGAAGAATGCACCAGATCAAAATCAAAGATGGGGATGCCAATGCAGTGATCTAGCAAATGTAGAAACCAGAAACAAAAAGTGTCTGAGTGTCTTCCTTCATCCAGAGATATTAGATCATACAAATTTGGAACAGAAGACACCATGTATAACAAGTGGGTGGTGAAGAGCACCTCTGAGGGATGACACGCATGGTCATCTCAGAGGGACTTGGTAATATAACTAATGTGCTGTAACTTCTCAAGTGGGACGGATGCTTTGATGCTGATGGAGTTCAGTATGACTGTGAAACTCCAGGCTTGTGAGTGGGCCTATTGTTTATTTCTTCTGACGGGGATGCCGAGTATTTAAAAACTGTGTTTCAGTTTTGACAGAGAAGAGCTGGAATTGACCTCAGGGGGATCTATCAGGAGGAAGTCATTGAGTAGATAGAGTACGGATGGAATCCCGAATCTGTTTTGGAGAATCCAGCAGAGTGCCTTGGAAACATGGATGAAGATGCAAGGGCTACTCCTGCACCCGAATGTGAGACGCACCGTAAAACAACATGTGGAATCCCACCTGATGCCATAGAGATTCCACTGAGACGGCTGAATGGGGATGATTTTAAAGGCGTCTTTGATATCTGCTTTGGAGAGCCAGGCTCCTTGAGCTGCCAATTTGATTTAACTAATTGCATTATCCACGATGCTATAATGGGGGTAGAATGGCAGTGGTGGATTGAGGCTATGGACGCAAAGAAAGAGGCCAGAGCGCGGAGTGGAAAAGGTGAAAATGAATCTTTTCTTTCCTAGTGCCTATCCCTATGTGGCCAGTGCAAAATATGGAGAATGGAATGAACTGAAATGTGCCCATCTTATATCCTTTATTTATGGTTCTTTAGCAGATTGAAGATTTTTTTCCACATTGGTGACTGAAGGAGAAAAGAGGATGCCAACCCTGAAGAGAAGGCCTTTGATGAGGTGATCTTCAAACACGGAATCAGAGTGAGAGGGCAATCTTCTGCTAAGCATTGAACATTTATTGGAATGGAGGGATGATTGTTCAAAATGTCTGTGAACCATAACGAGTCTGTTGGCGTGGAGGGATCCTAAGACAAGCAGTGGGAAAGTGAGAGGTTGAGCTTCTTTGAAGTAGCAGCAAACATAGATAAAGTGGCAGTTTGAGTAGATATAAATGCTTTCTTTGAAATTGTTGCCTAAAGGTGTTTTGTAAAAGAAATGCACCTGGCAACCTGTGTTAGGAGGGGGGGGGCAAAGTGTTCAGGAGAGGGGCCTTGGAGGATAACTGGAAAAGCATTGTGGGGCAAAGGGAGGTGACATGACCAAGACTCCCACAAAAGTTACATGAGGTGATCTGACACCCACCTACGACCATCACCAGTAGAATATAAAATGGACCAGTTCAGACAAGTTTTGGATTGCGATTCGTAGATTGTGGCTTTGCTGGAGAAGGCTTTATGGTAGTAGTAAAAAAGTGGTTTTGCCATACTTGAGATTGAGGTCGCCAATGAGGGCCAGATAGGCATCGAGTTCTTGCCGTCTTTCAGGACAAACGGAGCAGATTACATCGAAATAGAAGCCAAAAGCGACAAGAAATGGGCCAATGGATAAATCTTTCTTAGTCGGGAACAGCTGACATGAAGACTGCGTTGATAGTATCCCTGGCAACGATGGCTGAGTCACACTCGGCAGAAGGTAGAATGAGGCTGACTAAATTAATGTCTTTGAATTTCTGACCTTAAGCGGGGAGAAATATTTGCAGCCTGGGGAATATATGGCCTAACTAGCTGGAACGGTGGATGCCAGGGAATGTGGAGTGGCTTTCATAGCGGGGGTGTAATCAGGCTGGGAGGATGGCTACGACATATCGACCTGGGTGGCGGTGATGGTCACTAACGAAGAGGATGGGGATGCAGAATTTCTAGGTTGTGAAGACGTATGTCGAGGATTTGCATGGAGTTGACCAGGGAATGCAAGGTGTTGGTGAGACTGTTATCTACAGAGGGATGGCTGGCAGTAGTGAGAGCAAAGTGCGTACGAGAGCCGGATGGTGATGAGATGGTTCTTCTTTCAGGCTGTGGCGCTTTAGAGGGGCCCACTATTTTGGGCCGTTTACGGTCGCGGGTGGGTGTGGTGGGGTAGCCAGCCAGGGTGGGTGAGACTTCTCTGGTCGACCAGGGGTCCGTTGGAGTCAGGACAGAGCTTGCTCAAAAAGCCAGTTCGCGGAGCTGGGAGAGAGGAAGATCTGGGGCGGGAATGGTGCCACGATCTTGAAGGACAGATAGTAGGAAATCTGGTTCATCTGCTGGAGAGCCACAGCTTGCGGCAAGGCAAGCGCTCCTTCACTGGCAGCCTGAGGAATTAGATGCCACACATATTGATGCAGGGATCAAACTCCTCTGAAAGAGGATCGAGGTCAGAGTCGGACATGATGCCGAAAGTTCGTGAAAAAAGGAAGAACAAGATGAGTCGGAGAGCCATTCGAGGTGACATCTGACTCAGAAGAGGAGAATATAGTCAATGTTTTCACAGGTATGGCGTGATTGGCTGATTGGGATCGTAGCCGGACTTTATTGTTTTACGGGCACGCCTGAGGTCAGCTGATTGAGGAGCAGGGAGGCGGAATACAGAGAGAACTGAAGATGCATAGAACACACTAGATAGATTGAAAAGTTTCATTTGATCCCTCTTCAGTCCCTTCAGACCGGCTTCAAACTATTGCTATAACCCCACTTAGTGGTCCGAGGTGCCAGGTGAACAGATTACCATGCCAGGGGGGAACAAATTAAAGATCAGCTTTGTTTACTAACTACACAGCAACTCTTCAGCATACCGTTATTAATTAAACTGGTTAGTTTAAAGTAGAAGTTTGGAGAAAAGTCTCAACATCCTCTGGTTCACCGTTGTCATGAATGCAGTATGTGGGACTGTGTTTCCCAAGAAAGGGGTGTGGTGATGAGAGCCGACTCCGGAAAAGCAATGCCCATCTGATCTATCTAGTATTATCTATTGATAATGAATGGATGTATAGGTTTCCTGCATTACTTTACCCACCTCATAGCTTGCTAAATTGTTAGCTTTTCTGGCTTTGAGACGTTTTCCATGTTGCCATTGCCTAGCAGTGATGTTCTCACTATTTAACCACTTACCCGCCAAGCATGCCATGCAAACAACTTCCCATGTCGTAAACACAAGCTCACGAGTTCCAGAAGTAGTCCTGGTCAAGTCTACGCTAAACATGCTGAAACCCATCTAATCCCTAAACCTTCTTTCCATGTTCTTAGTTGAAGTTTAATCCTGCAGTTTTGTTATTGTTCCAAGTGAGACGCACTTACCTGTTTTTTTTTTCAACGGAAGGTTGTGTAGCTAAATAATTAATTTTGCACGGATTAATATTTTTCGAATTGGTAACACGCCTCTCCCAACGCCGCCTACTCACTGCTGCAGCTGTGTTCCACCTTATGCTATGAAGTTACTGGTGGTCTTGGACTTCCTCCCATCTTTATGAATGTTCACAATCTCTTTCTTATCATTCCCATGTGGAACCATGTTGCATTTTAAACAAGTCCTTCCCAAAACTGAGAAAGTTGTTGTATTCCTTGGCTTTTTTATTATGTGAGAAATACAGATTGTTTATATTATAAAATGTATGAACCATGTAGGAATTGTTCACTGGAAATGACATGTGTAATCACTTTTCTTGCAGTGGACACAGGTTTGTTGCATTGAGGTTTACTTATAGGGCTGTATTTTCAAACTTGTTTATTTCTAATTACATATGAGATCAAATACTCTACACATAAATATGGTGCAACTGTTGTAAAATAATACAATTTTAAGTAATTTAACATGTTAGTGAAATTGACCGAAGGTCTACTCAGTATGAATGTAAACATTATTTTTAAATTCAGTATAAATCAGAGTACTTACTGAAATTTGAATGTAACCTGTGGCAACGTGGCATTATCAAAAATAGAAAACAAAAAAAGACAGAAATGGATTGAATGAAAGTGGGTGGTAAAGAAGAAGAGAAAGAAGTAGGGTGGGGGCAGTGGACAAAAAAAAGTCACAGTGAGTGGAGAGAACAAGAGCTTCCTTCTCTAATTCCACACACCATTAAATTGTAATTTCACTGGTTGATATATTTATGCATTAAAACATTACGGCCTCCTACCCAACCAATTACTATGCAGACTGAGCTCTTGCTGTCCACACACGCGGCCTCATAGGCAGGATGTGGAAAGATTATATGCATGAAATACACAGGCTCCTCCACACAACACCACACCGGGCCCCAGTGAAAGGAAACTTTAGAGTTGGAAGAAAGTATGAGATTCAAAATGTTGATTAATGTGCTTGTTCCTAAAAAAATAAATGAATAATTATAAATAATTGAAAATAAGTTAGTTCAACTAATCTCAAATCACACCAGTATGGATGACTAATAATAGATACTGTTGTTACATAAAGGTAATTTACCAATCACACTCAGTACTATACTTAACTGCAGTTTTGAGGTTCTTGTACGTTACTTGGAGTCTTTCAATTTACACTACTTTATACTTCTACTCCACTACAACTATGTGACAGTTTAGTTACTTCATAGATTCGGAATATAACCTCTAAATACTTTATAATTAGAGGTTCAGAAGGGGGCAAATTTACACACTTTCTAGAACACGGGTGTCAAAGATACGGCCCGCGGGCCGGATCCGGCCCGCCAGGAGGTCCAGCTCGGCCCACCGGATGACTTTGCTGAGTGTGAAAATTACAGAAAGACATAAATTGCATTTCTATGAGAACATGGAGGTTTATGAGTATTAGTGTTTTGTAATTTTTTTTTTTAATCGATCCAGTAATTGCTTCAAAAACAGCGTAAATGCGACGTCTGCTCAGGAGGAAGAAGCGCTCGGTGCCACAGGCAGCCGCGCTCGCTGCTAGGGAATCTGCAGAGGAGAGTCGGGGCAGATAAACAGTGGGCTGATGTCTTGAGTTTTTGCTCTTTATGTTTCTAGTTTATTGTAGAAAGACCTTAAAATAGGGTTTATCATCCAAAAACCTTCACCAATGATTTAAACGTAGAGAAATATTGTCGTTATGTATGCGTTATTATGCTATGGTTTTACTGGTCTGGCCCACTTGAGATCAAAGTGGGCAGTATGTGGCCCCGTTACTAAAATGAGTTTGACACCCCTGATCTAGAACAATAATGAATGGAAATAGACATCAGCTGGATGAGAAATTCCTCCAACGTCACTGGCCAGACCTTTGTCCTGCAACCAGATGCTGAGTCCAAACAGACTGCCTGTACAACCAAAGCTTTTATCAGGGGCAGAAACTGAAGTCTCAGACTGGCCAAATCAGTCTGCAGAGTTAAACCCTACCGAGTATTTTACCTGCCGAAAAGGAGACTGAAGACAATAAACATCACCTAAAGGTAGCTGCTTACAAGACCTGGAAAAGAATTGCCAAACAAGATACTTTTTTTTTTCTTTTATGGCAATGGTTTGGAGAAATGATACCATTATTGCGTCAAAGAGCAAAGAAACCAAATATTACACTTTAACCATTTGATTTATTTTATATTCGTCAATCAAAATGGACTCAATATTGTATCAATAGTATAAAATATATATGTACATATAAACGTTGTAAAGTAAACTCAAAAGTCAGTCTCCGGCCATATGTACAAATATTTTGTCCTTTTTAACCAACATTATCTTGGTTTTAAATTATAAATAAATAAATGACTCAATGAATAAATTAAAAAGCCATTAAATGCATCATAAATATTGTTCAAATAACATAAAATGTAACGTAAAATAAAATGTTGGTTTTGTTATATTTTGCTTCTGTATGTTGTCATTTCCCTTTTTTTACTGTCAAATTTAACTTTCCATGTTTTAAATTAACTTACCAACGATTCATTGCTTTCCCTTTGCATTTCCCCCCAATATTTTTTTATATTTCTATTTATTGTTTTTGTATTTGCTTTTTTTAATGGATTTCTGCTTTCCTATGAAGATAAGGGGGCTGTCATTCAAAGTGTGTTTTGGGGTCAACTTTTTACCTATTGACAAAGTGCATAGATCAACTATACGTGCCCGGCTGCTCCACCGGTGGTCAAGCTCATTACGCAAACGCCTTGGTCCAGTCAGGAGACTGCTAAAGAACTGAGGTGCCTTCCTAATCTAGCTAAATATAGTACAACAATACAACACTAATTCATTTGTTTGGAGGCTCCAACAGTATGTTTCAAATGATGGCATTCTTCGAGGTTCATTTAAAATGATAGCAAAGTGTTGTATACTGAAAACAGTGTGCCGTCAAATCTATCAAAACCAAAGAAAGATCTACAGCCTTTGTCGGGCAGATGTACAGTACATGTGCCACTAAGGTCCCCGACTTAACACTCCCCAATTCCCGAGAGCCTATATAAACATCAGTATAGCTATATTGTCTTATGTTGGACTGACACCACATTCCACACACAATGAGCCGTCCCAATATGGAATAAGCACACTACTTTGATTTATGTTTTGGCAGTTTTAGTCCTCCACAGTTTGAAAGTTTGAAGTCAGATTCAGCAAATCCTATTAACCGCATAAAACATGAACATCAACGTTCAAGAATAGGTGGGTGTTTGTGAGAGTTGATAATTTATTGACTGTAAATGAACACTCTTGAAAGTGAAGCCAAAATATTGCCATCTGCCATCTTGTGCTGGGGGCGTCACTTACAACCAGAGTCTGTGCAGCAGTGACCAAGTCCAGCTTCCTGCCGGCCCAAAAGTGAGCACACACCCACAGTCTTGACTGTCTTGGACTGTACTGATTGTGCTTTTAGATTGTTTGCCATAGCATTTGCATTAATTCACCAACTGATTTAGTCTTTAAATCTCAAAGTTGACGAAGCGAAAAAAAAACTGCAGGGGTCCCCCAGATCTCTCAGAAAATATCAGTTAGTCCTGTTTACTGCAAAAAAAACTCATAGTGGCTTAAAACA
>NW_027185424.1:200000-227500 GCF_022577435.1 Embiotoca jacksoni | reverse complement strand
TCTGCATGACATAAAGGATGTGATGTCAAACAACTTCCTACAACTGAACTCTGACTAAACTGAGCATATTTGGAGCAAAAGCCCAGAGAGAAATACTCTCCGACCCCCTCCGTTCTCCAGCTCTTCACACCGAGGACCATGTCAACAACGTTGGATTATCTTGGACTGTGACTTTAACTTTGAGACTCACATTAGAAATAGAACAAAACTGCCCTTTTATCGTCTTAGAAATATCCCTAAAATCAAGCTGTTGCTCTTTCTGTGGAAGAGCTGCCCGATGATCGGACAGACTTCACTTCGGTGGACATTTTCAAAAGAAAAGACATCTTTTCAGCTTCTGAAAGTTTATTTTATTTTGCTCTGTGAGGCACTCTGGCATGCATTGTTATGTGAAAAGTGCTATAGAAATAAATCTGAATTAAGTTGAGTTTATATTCATGTACAGCAGGTCAGCAACAAAGTACTGCTTACTGTGTCAGTGTTAAAAAGAGCTCCACAAGAAACCATAAGTCAAAGCTACCAGGTAATGAAAGACACCAACTTTATCTTTGGATCTAGTATATCTACAGCAACTATCCCACACTTCAGGCTGAAGTCAATGTGGATGTAATGTACATGCAATGCCACTGATGGCCACTAGGTACTGGCTCCTCAGCCCTTCACTCCAACTGACTCCAATTCATAAAGCATCCACTTCTCTCCAGAAATACTAAGTCTCTTTTTTTTATGACCCTCAGGTAAAGCTGCCAGTGGTCAAATTATTGCTCCATTAAACTGATCTGAAGGCTTCTTGGCACATTTAAGTTTGACTGTGTAATAATACAATATTTTAGTAAGTTTGATGTTTGTAATTGATTACAATACCTGTTCTGTTAGCACAGTTACAGTCATTGACTTCAGCCCTTGTGTGGACAGGTTTGTGTTTCAGGTAGAAAACTAAGAAGTAACTTGGATTCCCCGCTATGATATCGCTTCAGTCTGAGGTAGCAGACATTTTTTCAAAAGCTTGAAATGCAACTTCCTACTTGAAAGGTCCAAACAGAAAAGATGGTTCCGACCTTAAGCTCTATCTCTGATCTTTAAACCATCGCCATTGCAATACAACGGTGTTGTCACACCTCTCCACCTTTAGATACAGTGTACGGATTTAATGGCACCGTGTAAAATCTTGTTTGTTCGAAGCATCCGAGGGCCTCAAAGAGGGATGGAAAATCAGGTTAGGTTTGCTTATCCTCTTTTCCCACTAATTAATATGAACCTGAATAAAGGCATGGTTGATGGCTAGGAGGATGGGGCTTGTCAACTAATGAGTTGCCAGGGGATACACCATCTACATCACAGAGGCTCCACCTCCACATCCCTCCCCATCCCTCTTCCCCGTCTGCCCCCTGAGACGAACCGATAACCACAGATACAGACAGAGACGGATGGAGAGTGGCAGTGAAAAAATGAACATGTGGGGCTCGAAGTTAGCGAGGGAGCTCAGCACTGCAAACAAAATCTCGATGGCTGGATTAAAGAAAGAATGGAAAGACCTTCACAACACACATCTATCTGATATCTAAGCTTGTTTTAAGAAAGATTCAAGGAATGATCCAAGCACTTATTTCACCTCCACAGCAGATTCACCTTACATCAGTCTTCTTGTTGGCACTTCTGTAAAACATCCAAATCAAACTTTAACAGCAGAATGAGACTCACAAGGCAGTGAGTGAACACCTGAAAAATCCAGACCCCTCATCTTTGTAACACAAATCAGGCAGACGCTGCTCGCTCATAACCCAGATTAGATCGCCCTGCCTAACTTTAGAATTTCTGCTCGGTAAGTTGTCATTTGACGTTTAATTAGAAGGTTGCAACACCTGATTATTTACTGTAATGATTATCAATAGAGCGGATCTGTTGGGTGATTGGTTGGATTTCTGTGAACTTTTGGTCAGCTTTTAAAAATCCTTTGGGAGGATCTGGGTAACACCTACAAATTAGTAGTTTAAAAGTAGACATTTTATAGAGTAACACTGTTCAAGCCAATAAGTTCTAAGGCTTTGAATGTTTAAATTGTTTAGTTTGGTCCAATCATACTGTAATCAACAAAGTAAACACAAAAATAACTTCATCATCAGCGAGCCAGTTTTTAGAACCATGAAACTGGATGTAGTGTAACCACCCAGGTCGTGCAACAGGCGTGGCCATTTCACGTTTTGCTGTAGTGGACCAGCGAGTCTATTTCACGCTTTACCATGATACTAGGTTGGGTGGTGGGAGGCAGATCATCATACTCCTCGTTGCCTGGAGCTGTCAGGTAGCAATATGATTACTCTGCTCCTACTTCGACCAACACTTATTGGTAGTAACACTAAAAGGATTCAATCTTTTTTGATTTGTCACCTGAACAAATCACCAAAATAACTCATTACAATTTACTAAAAACATGTGACTATAACTTTTGACCATCACAAACAGCAATCGACTTCAAGCTCATCTGTCTGCCACCTTTATCACATTTGGTCTGGTAAAGGTAACTTAACGACTTTTTTAAGTAAAACAATGGGTCTAATTTAATCACAAGGGTGCAACAACTAGTGCAAAGTGTTACATCTTGGAGGCACAGACCGTAAGCGCGTCTAACCTAATATTTTGGTTCATTTCGTTCAGCAGCACAGTGTGCAATATAGCTAGTTGACATGAAATCTAAATCAGAGGGTGTGGTGATTAATAAGCACACTTTTAGCCAGTCACGCCATCAATCTAACTGCTGACATGATCACAGTGATGAAGCTTTTGTGTATTGAAGCCATTTATAAGAGTCAAGTTGTCATCCAACTCTCATCCTGTTGTAGGTGATTGCATCGAATTGTAAAATCTGGCATTTTAGCATTCGCTGTCTCGGTAATTTGGAGCCCGAAGTAACCATATGTGTACGCGCTGGGGAGGAACGAGGGGTGGATCTGACCGAGAACCCAAGCACACTACAACCGCCCACCTATCCTGGAAACCTGACTACGCCCTATGCATGTCAATCAAACCAGGCACACCCCCAAATACCTCTCTTTGATGCCTAATTAATAAAGAAATCACTTTCAGAAGGAGCAATGAGAGCATTAGTCAGAGGGAGTGAATTTAGCTAATGACTTCATACATTCAGCTTCACTTTATTCCAACTCGTGACTCTGGAAAAACGAACTGTTAAAAATGTCAGTTACTTCACTACACTAGCCTCTTGTGGAAGTGAAGAAGAACAAAATGACCTCTTAGGGCATTCATTCTATCTTTCTGCCTTTGAGAGGATATTCAGACCTGTTAAGATTACAAATCCAAGAACTCTGTCCCTCTGTCTCTCGCTGCTTCTTATTCTGGTGGCGGTGTGTTGGGGGGAGGGTGTAAGAGATTATTGTGCTCAGTACATTCATCAAGCTACTCAGGGGGAAAGCAAAAGAGTGACAGACAAATATATTACAGTGTCATAGACATCACAGATGCCATGCATAACAAGGCAGGACACATATTTAAGACAAAGCCGTGCTGGTGCTGCTCCAGAGAACAGCCTGGCTGAGAATCTCTCTTTGGTGCCCAGGAGCTTTTTAAATGAGTCTGTATAGGTACGACGGCCTGCTTGATATTTATGTATGATCAGGACTTTGTTTCTTATTTACTTTTTTTCCTACATACACATTATGCAAATAAACGTAATCATATTATTATTATTATTAATAATAACACAAGTTTTAAAGTTGTTGGTAGAATTTGGTAACAGATAAAGGAAAAATTGAAAAATGGTTAAGAGTGTTTTTTTGTTTCTTTATTTAGACTTTCAAAGGGTGCTACATAGTGAGAAGTAGGTCAAATGTTTTGGGTTTTCTCTAAGGTGATTTGGCTAAAAACAATTGAAAGCAAAGATCGCAGTTAAAAAGCTGTTCAAAAAACTTACAACATATTTACCAGCAGTTGTTATTATTATTGTCCATTATTTAAACCGCTTTACCCTAAACAGGGTCACTATACAGGAGCCTATACCAGTTAACTTTGAATGACTTTGGCCAGTCAATCACAGGTCCAACATAGGAAGTAAGACAACCCTTCACACTCACATGCAACCTAACATTCATGTTGGACTTTGGAAGGCAGCTGGAGCACCAGCAGAAAACAGCACAGGCACAGGGAGACCCAGGAAAGCAGCAGGTTTGAACCCAGAACCTACTTACTGTGATGTGACAGTATTATTGTGTTATTGGATTTTATTGGTGAGGTTGTCCACGTTTATATCGCCTGCTTGACGCAGGCACCAGGCGAAGTATCTAAGATGCACTTTTCGGAGTCAATTTCCAAAACAGTGACTTCTCCACAGCAAACCTACATCGATAAGATCCGCCGTCACATGATTACATTGTCCTGTATAAGTGCAGTTAAATTCTCTTTACAAAGCGGGTCTCTTTTCTTAAGTCGTTATGAATTCTAAATAAAATTTTGCCTTGACCTCAAGATCTTTTCCATCAAAGTCAAGAGGGGACATAATACATCATTTTTGACTATTTGTCTGCAGCCTATGTGAAAGAAGATAACCGGGCTGCTACATTTGTCATTTTGCACTGCCTCATTTGAATGGACCAAGGTACTAAAATACCAAACAGATTGGCAAAGCTAGTTTCAATTTCAGCGCACTGCATTTGCTGGTCATTGCATTGCCACAAACGTAGGGCCCCTTTCTGTCCACTCATACAGTGAAAAATGTTCCAAGTGTAGAGCTGCTGTCTTTACATAGAGCAGCGCCACACCAGTGGGCTGATGAGGACAAAATACATTTTTATCAATCTCTATCTCTAATGTAACCAATTTGTGGTTGTGCTTATGAAGACCAAACCTCTATCATAGCATTGCGACATACATAATAAAAGGGTTACGTATTTATAGCAGCATCTGTAGCATTTTTCGTGCTGCCAAAGCATGGATGTTAAGAAAGGGGAGGGACAAATTGCCTTCAGTATGTGGTCATTTAGGTTGGGGGAGTTTTTGGTATTTAGCTAGCCGCTTACAGCTGTTGTCTGCCGAGCTGATACAATGGCTGGTTGGGTTGAATACAGATGCTGCAAAATCACTCCAGCGGTCAAATTTATGCAAATAACGCAAATGGATTTGGACATTCTGTTTGGACACATCTTAAGGGAATCTGTGATGTCCAAACTGGATGTGCTGCCAGTCCTATAGGTCGCCAAGTCCAAACCATTATTGTCTTCAGTGTTATGCTGAATACTTCCTCCAGCAGCGAAACTGTGCCAGTAAAATGAAGCTCTTCCTGTTTCTTTCTCCTCTTCCATCTCTCTATGTGCCCACCCTTTCATCTTCCTCCTCAAGTTTCTAAGCTCTTAATCAGCCTTTTCTCATCCTTTGATTTGTGTCCACATCGTCACTGGTCGGTTGGTTGAGTGGGTGTGTAAGAGTGTGCTGGTGTATGTAGATTTGTATGGCAGTTAAAAAAAGGAACTCAATTAATTTAAGCCGTTTTAATTAGCCCCGGCCTTGGTTTTAATGTTGTTTCCCCTCTCTCCTCTCACACTTTCAAACAGCACTCATGTTTTAGCTTTGTTCTAATGAGCCTTTCCTTCTCTTTCTCTCTGTCTCTTTCTTTCTGTTGCTTCTGTTTTCTGCAGCTGTCAGCATCTCACCACATCTCTCCTATTGTCCTGCTGAAAAACAAATGATGCTCTCACTAAGCACCAACCTGATTTGATGCTGTTTATTCTGTAGGATTGTGTTATAGCCAGCAGTGTCAACAGCAAAGCCCCTTACACCTTTTTTAATGAACGTCTCTGCAGCAGAGGAAACTTGTGGTCATCCTTTCCAGTTTGATGGTTTATGTGATTGGCATTGAAGAAATTTTCAAAGGTCTTAGAATTTTCCTGAGTAACTGACCTTTATTCTTTAAAGTAATGTTGGGCTGTTGTTTCTCTTGGTAGTGGGGATTGGTCTGTGTCAAGTGGCAACCCTGAGTGGCATTGCCAATTGCTTTATGAACTGCCATTTTGAAGGCTCGAGTCTAACGTTTTGGCCATCCCCATATTCGTTTTTGAAGCTAAAAATGGACATATTTGGGAGAGCTGGGGAAAAGCGAGGGGTGGATCTGACTCAAAACCAGAGCCATACCTGAGGACACTACACCCACACACCTGTACTATGGGATTGCAATGCCTTGCAAAGAAAAATCAATTGACTGAGGGAAGTTGACACTTTTTGAATAGGAGTCTATTGGAGCCAGAGGTTTTTTTGGAAACAGCCCCTTGCAGCACTCAGTTGTATTGCACTTTAAGGCACTTCCACATTGGCTTCACTTTTCAGACCTGGTGACTATGACCATTTTGTCAATGTCCAGTTTATGGCCTGTCTTAGCTTTAGGTAGTAAAGATAGTGGCTTGGCTGTGGGAATGGCATCAAAGAGGATTTAATCAACGTAGGCGTTTTGTGTTGCCGTTCTTTTTTATCTGCTGAAGTGTGGTTGAATGCAGACACAGGATTAGTGATGTCTCTAAAAAAAAATGACGTTGAGAACTGAGGAAGGCACTGAGTTCTATTTCTATTTCAGTGTGTGGTCGTGTGATTAAAACGTTTGTGTCCAAACTTGTGTGTTCTGAAGAATTCCACTGGGGAAAGAGGATTTTGTTTTACTGACACGCAACGGCTCCCTGGTAAAGGTATATGGAAGATCAGCTCCAGGACCAGCTAGCCCAGCCAGTGGTGGCCTTGGGGTAGATTGTGGCCATACGACCTGAGCATCTGGATGTGAATTGGCAGTTCCTGGGGGTGCTCAAAGCTCAAGCAGAAAGGCCCATTTGGAGCAGCTTCTCTCCCAATTGGTGGTAACGTCACCACCCGCTCCATCTCCCTCAATATCAGACATCTCCCTCCACTAATGACTGCAGCAGATGATCTGTAGTCATTCCAGGAGATGAGTGAGACAGATGTTTGAGGCTGGCTGGTGACAAAGTAACCAGGGTGGCTGCTGTCCATGCTGTCAGAGGAGGCGTAGACAACTGCAGCCACCATCCTCCAGAGGAAACTTCCCAGATGTGAAGAAGACCATCCTGAACAGGTCAGGCCTCTTCCCAAAGGACCATTGAAACTGGTTCTGTAACACCACCTACATGCCGACCGTTCGTCTACACTCAGCAAGTGAAGGAGACAGTGACCAGGTGATGGCAGCCTGGAATAACTGCCAGTGAGGGGAGGATGCTGAAACAAGTGGTGTTGGCACAGTTTATGGAGGGATGTCCTGAAGGAACCTCAGCATGTGTCACTGATCCATGGATGACTGTGACAGAAGACCATTTCCAAGTCCATTGGGTAAGAACTGCTCATTTATTTTATTACACTGAATTTTACCAAGTGCTACTGGCAGATCCCTTCTCTCCTAAGAAAAAAAAACAGCCTTCTCCAATCTGTATGACTTGTATCAACTTATCACGGTTCATTTTGGAGTGTTCAGTACCTCAGCAACCTTCCAATGCCTCAGGGACTCGTCATCGACAGCTTCACCTGCAACAAAGAAGTGTGCGGTGGATGAGGAGAGGTACAGTGTCGGAGGTACCACCTGGTCAGAAGGCAGGTAGATAAGACTTCAGCTCAAGCAGCCTGCCAGAGACCCAAGTCAAAACAGGAGGTGAGTCGGCTTCTGGGGCCGGCGAGTTATTACCGACAAAGCATTCCCAACTTCGCTGGCCTGTCCAGCCCCGTGTCTGACCTGACCTGAAAAAGTACCTCTTCCTAGTGGCCACTTCGCCCCGCAGGTACACTCAGCGACTGAAGGACACACCGACCAGGTGATGGCAGCCAGGAACATCTGCTAGTGAGGGGAGGATGCTGAACAAAGTAGTCTTGGAGCAGTTTATAGACTTGCTTCTGGATGTGGCTAACTTTTAACACTGATAAAGGCAGTGAGGGTTGAAAAAAAAGTCCAGAAAAAGTCGTACTTTGAGTAAGGATTATGTTATTAAATTCAGAGACATGCTATAGAGGCCATTTATATACCACCCGATCCCTAGCTGGAGAGTAATTGCAGAAATTTCTTAAAGTGAATTTGAAGAGATAAAATAAGTGACCAACAATGTCAAAATTTAAAATAAAATAACATGCAGTCATTTTGTAAGTTCGGAATCTAAGTTGGATAGATATGTAGATATAGAATGCTTTGAATCAAAAATAAATATGGAATGTGAAATATGGAGGAAGTCCTTTTTATCTTTGAGCAACATAGAGTAGATGGCAAGCCTCTCACCACCTTTCCCCCACCTCTTCACTTGCAGCCCAGTTTCTCAACAAACTCCCGAACTGTCAAACTCAAAGCAAAGACAAAACAGAAAAAAAAAAAAGAGATAAATAATTGATGATGGGATGCAGTTGGGATCAAGTTAATCTCTGGGTGGGGGATTAGTGTTTTTATTGGTGGGAGATGATGCTGGGAAAGTTATTTCATCCCTGTGACCTCACGCTGAAAATGAACACATCTTGTGTATTTCTTCCTCTTTTTTTTGACAACAGATTTAGTGGTTCTGCCTCAGAACGTAATGTATCAGAGAGCTGTTTCCAAACAGAGAGGATTTTCTGTATTGATCCAAAATGTGACTAAACTCTAATTTCAGTGGAAATTGGTTGGCGTTTGCCCTCAAAAGAAAGATAAATAATTTAATTTGCTTTCTGCTACATATTTTAAGGAGTAAAACTGTACAAACAATTTTAACTGAGGTTTCTTCAAGCCAGACTCCACATTCTATATAATGGTTTTAATAGTACAAACAACAAAACTGCATTACAGATAAGATAAATTCCCTTAAGTAACAATGCATAAGGGGCCTGGCGAGCTACATTATGCCACAAATGTAGTGTGTATGTGTGTAATATATATATATATAGATATATATATCTATATATCTATATCTATAGATATATAGATATAGATATACATATATATATATACTAATATATGATATCTATCATATATATATATATATATATATGTGTGTGTGTGTGTGTGTTTGTATACTATGTGTGCCCTATCACTAATGATGTCTCAACCCAGTGATAACAAGCTGCTAAAAGTGACATGCCATCAGTTGGCATCGCTCTGATGACAGAATGGCACTGGCTGTCGAACCCACAAACACACACACACACACACACACACACACACACAAACACACACACACACCAACGCATATACACAGAAAAACGGTGGAGCTGCAGTCTAATGGAGTGGGGTTGGACCTTCATCCCAGTGCTGGTAGCTGTACCCCCCACCCCCTCCCCATCCTCCATAACAGCCAGGGTTCACCTTTGATCAGGACCCAAAATGGCAGCTCTGGCTCAGCTGACATGTCAGACAGCTGCCAATTAGATCAGCTCAGCCTCAGGCGACTGGATTCCAGCCTAGCTGTTTTCCATACAGGCGGTGGCTGAACAGAGGTTTTTCCTGCCCACTCTAATCACGTTCTCTGGTGTCGGAAGAGCAGATTTTCCAAAAACTTGTTGAAAATTAATATTTATCATTGCCAAGTGGGCTTGTACATGAACGAACCAGCATACACACTCGAGATGTGTCACTTTCCATCCCTCTCGTGCTCATAAATTATTTCACATGTATCAGTCTATTGGGCCAGATTTACTCACGGAGGACTGGGTCCATGTATTACAGAACACTCACTGCAGAAATGACCACTGTCAGCAACAGAGTCACAGCAATCTGAAGGTGTGGAATATAAAGATACAGTGTGTGAGTGTCTTTTGGGTGTTTGTCTCACAGTAAAGTACAAGTACCATTGAAGTTGTATGGTCATTTCTCAAGCGGTAAGATTGGATTCTGTTTTAAATATAGCTTAAACAGGGTCATAATGTTTTCGTTGAGTTTCTATCAAGGAAAAAAGCGAAAAAGTCTTAAGAGTCGCCTAACTTTACAGTACGGTACTTTCCGATATACGACAAAAACATTGTCCCATGTAAATACCAATAGTCATACACAGTTGTAAAATCTGGACTCTTCTGTTAATAGAAAATATTAAAATATTTAACTAAATACATTTGCACATGCATTGTGAGACACAAATGACAATAACTGCTGTGCACTGCCTGCAAATACTATACCTATTCATCTTTAGTTGTGTTGCCACTCCATCTTGCATTCAGTCTCTGTCCTATTTTAGTGATAAACTCTTAGTTTTAAGAAAACCCTGTTTCCAAAAAAGTTGGTAGGCCACTTGGTTTCATCACTTCTTTTAACAACACTCAGTAAATGTTTGGAAACCGAGGCAACCAGTTGCTGGAGTTTTGAAAGTGAAATGCTGTCTCATTCTTGCCTGATATACGATATTTAGCTGCTCAACAGTTCAGGGTCTCCTTTGTCGTATTTTTCATTTCAGGTTTAGAAAAAGATCATGGTTTTGGTTAAAATAAGTAATTTTACATAAGTCACTAAACGTGTTGCGTAAGTTAAAGAGGTTGCATAGTGCAAGTAACTTACTTGTGATGATTAAAACAGTTCCAAGGTATATTTTGTTACAAGCTTGGGGAGGAGGGGGAGGTGAGGGGTGTTGAGTTTGTTGTAATCTGCAACCTAATCACTACATGCCACTAAATTCTCCATATTATTCCTGTAAAGTAGCATATTATCTGTGTTTGTCTGGAGACTGATGGATCTCAGTGCAGGGAAACATCTGCTAACCTTTTAAGAACCAGCCCTTTTCTACTAAAAAAGGCTAAAAACTTAGGAGCATTTTTCTCATTGGATTTGTGGACAGTGTGTCGTCACTTTACAACAGAAAAGGTAAGAATCTACAAATTGACTGTGTTTACATTGTTTTTATAAACTAAGGAACTGTTTTTGTTGTGATGCTGGTATCTTAAAATGGTTCATACAGTTTGAACTTTGGACACATTCAGTCAGTTCAGGCAACATCAGTTGAGTGGACGTTCTCACAGGTACTTTGTAGAAGAGGTGGAAATAACAAATTTAGTTATTATCGTAATGTTGTAATTTGCCTTCAGTTGTCTTTAACGGACATCTAAACAAAGCCTGCATCTCACCAACCATCCTGTGTTTTGTCATAAATGGGCTCAAATACAAAGAGCATTTTTCTTCCTTTTAGCACCCTGAAGCAAAAAGCATTCACCATTTTGGTGAGCCACTGATGTGCTGACATGCTCAAAAAGAACAGGCTGAAGATGGACCATATGGATTACACAGATCTAGCCAGAAGGGCCTCTTTGGTGTCAGAAACTCTGAGGCCTCTTGGTTCATGATAGTGTGGTGTGGTGATATGTAGAAACACAGAGCTAGTATGGCTGAAACGTTCTAAATATGGTGCTGTGCATGTTGTTTGTCTGTCACCATCTGAGGGCAGTTGTTGCTCAGACGGTAGAGCAGGTTGCCTGTTAATCATCAGGTGGGCGGTTGGGGTCCCGTGTCCTCCGATCCACATGTGTCCTCAGGCAAGACACTGAACCCCACGTTGCTCCGGATGGCAGGCTAGCCCCTTGTATGGCAGCTCTGCAGCCATTGGTGTGTGAATGTGTGAACTCGAAGTAGTGTAAAGTGCTTTGAGACCGCTAAGGAGATAAGCGCTATATAAGTGCCATCTATGTTACTGATATTACAAAACTCCCAGCAGCTTAACCCTCAGCAGTGACTGCAAGTTCTGACACTGTAATTTAAATGGCATCGGCCGACTCTGAATTACATTCTCAGTCAGAAAAATGCTCTTTGTATTTGGGCCCATTTATGACAAAACACAGGATGGTTGATGAGATGCAGGCTTTGTTTAGATGTCCGTTAAAGACAACGGAAGGCAAATTACGACATTATGATAATAACTAAATTTGTTATTTCCACCTCTTCTACAAAGTACCTGTGAGAACGTCCACTCAACTGACTGCCTGCCTAAACTGACTGAATGTGCTTGTTTATAATGTAAATCATATATTTTGATGAAAATGAAACTTTTAAAACATCAATGCAGACAAAATCAAACACCTAAACACCCTCAGTTCATTCTGCAGCCATGCTAACGGATGTGAGACTGAACTCAGGGACAGAGATCCTCTCAGCTAACAATAGGACATTTTCAATGGAGTAACTAAAGCTTGAAATGTCACCATATTTTGTCACATACTAATTTGCACATACATGAAGGCATCTAATAACTGTTTCCATATATTCAAGAAAAGTTCCAAAGTTAACGGACTTCAACCAGGTTTATCATTAGCAAACATTAGTTAGTTGGCAATTTTGTGGACTGTAAAAAAAAAGAAAAAAGAAGAGGGTTAGACAATTTAGAACAACAACAACACGATCAGGATTAGTGATTGGTTATTTGGTGTATACATTCATAGCTTATTCACAAATGATGTCATTGATCTTCTGACTGAACATGCCACTGCTCACCTCCACTCAATAAACACATTTAGAATACAGTCCAGAGAGCCAGATCATCATGAGTGCATATTCATTAAGACTCTTTTTAATAAATCAGAGTTACATTCTGCCCCAAAATGTCACTAGATATATTGCTAAGTACTTTTTTTCAGGAAGGAACAAAATCCAAATGTTGTTGAGTCAGCCACACGTCAACCGAATGGTGGCACTAGATGAAACCAACCACCGAAGTCAGTCAGTTTCATCGTCTGGAAACCTTGAATATATGTTTTTTTGGAATAGTGACTTCTTAAATCGTCATATCAGGCCTTAGTCTTTTCTGTGCATTACTCTCTTGCGAATCAAAATAAAACTGCCTAAAACTAAAACAAAGAATTAGAAATCATAAACTTACACATGGCTTTGTACAGTTCACTTGGTGGCTGGAATTTAGAGGTGCTCCCTTCCTCTTTTCTCATGAGTCACAATCCAGACTTTGAATTTCACACTAAACTTGACCTTTTGGATGTGCTTGCAGCAAAATCTGCCATCAGGTTCAGTCAAGGCTACAGATGTAGCAGGACGTCAGTCATATGTTACTGATGAAACATCATCATGGTTCCCTAGTCCCAGCCAAGAAACTCTCTCCAATCACTGAGAGTACCATGTTGAGACTCGTCAAATATGGATCGAGAATAGTTAAATTACTCAACGTGCAAAAAGTCAAGATGTTGTAAAGGGGAAGGAGAGCAGACTGTGCCCAAAGGACAAAAAGACTCCTTGATAGAAGTGGATTCACAGAGGGAGATTATCTGCACCAAAGTAACGTGTTAGCTTGACCTTTCGGAGACATTTGTAGCTGAGGAGCCTAAAGCTACAGTGGTGAAGTCAGCCATAGACAGGAATGCTATTAAGCCTGTTAAAATCCTTGTCACAGAATTAAGGTCTTTCCCCAGCCCCCGTCCTCCTCGTGTCTCTGTTTGGCTGGGTTTCAACACCATGCTTGAAGCTGTGCTGAAAAGGAACAAGCAGCCAAAATGCTGATGAGATTTCTTGAAGATTGATGTTTTTCAGAGTTCTCTTGACTTGGCCTTTAATAATCAAAGAGCCATCTTGTTTTATGAAAACAGACCGCAGCAGGAGCAGTTTGTTCAATGCATGTTCATATTCAAGTGGCAGCCTCATGGTCAGGATCAGTCACTGAACACTTCAAGTGTAGTTTAACATTCAACTATGAATTCCATAAGCTAGAAAGCTGAAGCTTGAATTTAATGCTGCGGTTTATCAGGATTCCAAACATATGGATTGAAATACCTGGAAGGAAAAAGGACTTTCACTAAGGACTGCATGCATAATCTCAGCACTGCCTTGAACTGTAGGCATATGATTATGTATACAGTGGGTTTTCAGTGGGTTCTAGCAAAGAGGCAGCTTTGATTCAGACCACAAAAGTCCACAAAAAGCAAACAAATATGTGAACACAATTTTTTCTCCCCTTCAGCCTTCTGTACAGACTAATCGCTGGCTTGGCGTAGTGTGAATGGGAAAAACTGTTTTGTTCGCCTGTGTTTCCCCCAAACATGCCTGGAGGAGAATTACTCGTTTTGGCATTTTAGTGTGAACAAAGATCTGTGCAAACAGGCTGAAACACCTGCTGTGGACGCATGTCGCTGGTGCACAAAGGCAGCATTTTTTAAATGTAGCCAGCTTTATAAAGATGAGGTTTCAAGCTGGGTTTCGGGTGGATTATACCAGTGGTTTTGGTGAACCACACTACGTTTCTTACAAACATTGTAGCTATTAGGAATGGACAACTTTGTCAGTTTTGCTGTGAACTTGCAAGTCAGCTCTGAAATCAGAAGGCAGTCTCAGAGAGTTCTTCCACTTCATCGCGGTCTTGCTTTAATGGCTTCTCCACACAGGAGTCCTTTCAAATGGGCTTTTCAGTCTCATGCATCTGGCAGAACAAGCATACTTTTACTTTTATAAATTTTAACCAACAGCACTGTTTAGACTGCTATCAAGGTTTGTGAGTTAGAATGACAACATGTTTAATGAACTTTAATAGTCGTTCATTGGGTGCATCCAACCGTTGTGTATCCTACCTTACCTTCGTAAGGTCTGCCCATAGATACATATCTGGGCTTTGAAGAGACAGTGAGTGGTGAGGCATCTATGCTTGGAGGTTCACTCACTTGATATGCGAACTCTGCGACTACTGATGTGCTCCTTCCTACCCGGAGATCAATACATGACTGGGAGCAGAAGGCAAACATTACCTCAGGCAAGAGCATAATCAATAGCCATGTGGGTTCTTGCTAATTAAACTGCCACATTAATATATCTCTCACTGAAAGCTACCTCTGTACAAGCGGGCTGGAGAAGAAGTTGGATGGGGGAGATGATGAGATTAGATGGGAAAGGGAAGAGAGGGGAAAAAGCTGAGGAGAAAGACATAGTTTATGAATGAACTGGTTCATCAATGACTCGGGTAATAAAACAGGTTGAACAGCATCATACTTTGGAAGGCAACGAGGTTTGTAATCAGACATGTTTTATGTCAGTAGCGCACATGCTCCTCACACCTGAGGTGAACACAACAAAGATGTATGTTGTTTGGTATAAATAAGTATTAAAGGTTGTTCGGCTAGATGTTAATACTGTATACTCCCGAAGCACTTTATTCCAACCCTGTTTCCCAAAAAGTTGGGATGCTGTGTAAAATGTCAACGACAACAAAATGTAATGATCTGCAAATCATGAAATGACATGTTGAATAACAAACAAACAAAAGTTTGGAAAAGTCATGTAATGCTTAAAAAAGAAAGAAAAAAAAACATCTGGTGGGGAGGGGTTCACTACTCCATCAAAGACTGCGTGGGCAAATAGTGGAATAATCTATAATGTTCCATTAAAACAGGCAAGAATCTCTAGTGAAAATCAGTGCATGAGCTCAGAAACACTTCTGAAAACCAATTTCTAGTGGGTACGGAAAGTATTCAGACCCCTTTACATTTTTCACTCTTTGTTTCATTGCAGCCATTTGCTAAAATCAAAAACGTTCATTTTATTTCTCATTAATGTACACTCAGCACCCCATCTTGACAGAAAAAAACAGAAATGTAGAAATTTGTGCAAATTTATTAAGAAAAACTGAAATATCACATGGTCATAAGTATTCAGACCCTTTGCTGTGACACTCATATTTAACTCACATGCTGTCCATTTCTTCTGATCCTCCTTGAGATGGTTCTACTCCTTCATTGGAGTCCAGCTGTGTTTAATTAAACTGATTGGACTTGATTAGGAAAGGCACACACCTGTCTATATAAGACCTTACAGCTCACAGTGCATGTCAGAGCAAATGAGAATCATGAGGTCGAAGGAACTGTCCAAGGAGCTCAGAGACAGAATTGTGGCAAGGCACAGATCTGGCCAAGGTTACACAATAATTTCTGCAGCACTCAAGGTTCCTAAGAGCACAGTGGCCTCCATAATCCTTAAATGGAAGAAGTTTGGGACGACCAGAACTCTTCCTAGACCTGGCCGTCCAGACAAACTGAGCAATCGTGGGAGAAGAGCCTTGGTGAGAGAGGTAAAGAAGAACCCAAAGATCACTGTGGCTGAGCTCCAGAGATGCAGTAGGGAGATGGGAGAAAGTTCCACAAAGTCAACTATCACTGCAGCCCTCCACCAGTCGGGGCTTTATGGCAGAGTGGCCCGACGGAAGCCTCTCCTCAGTGCAAGACATATGAAAGCCCTCATAGAGTTTGACAAAAAACACATGAAGGACTCCCAGACTATGAGAAATAAGATTCTCTGGTCTGATGAGACCAAGATTGAACTTTTTGGCGTTAATTCTAAGCGGTATGTGTGGAGAAAACCAGGCACTGCTCATCACCTGCCCAATACAATCCCAACAGTGAAACATGGTGGTGGCAGCATCATGCTATGGGGGTGTTTTTCAGCTGCAGGGACAGGACGACCGGTTGCAATTGAAGGAAAGATGAATGCGGCCAAGTACAGAGATATCTTGGAAGAAAACCTCTTCCAGAGTGCTCTGGACCTCAGACTGGGCTGAAGGTTCACCTTCCAACAAGACAATGACCTGAAGCACACAGCTAAAATAACAAAGGAGTGGCTTCAGAACAACTCTGTGACCATTCTTGACTGGCCCAGCCAGAGCACTGACCTAAACCCAATTGAGCATCTCTGGAGAGACCTGAAAATGGCTGTCCACCAACGTTCACCATCCAACCTGACAGAACTGGAGAGGATCTGCAAGGAAGAATGGCAGAGGATCCCCAAATCCAGGTGTGAAAAGCTTGTTGCATCATTCCCAAGAAGACTCATGGCTGTACGAACTCAAAAGGGTGCTTCTACTCAATACTGAGCAAAGGGTCTGAATACTTATGACCATGTGATATTTCAGTTTTTCTTAATAAATTTGCACAAATTTCTACATTTCTGTTTTTTTCTGTCAAGATGGGGTGCTGAGTGTACATTAATGAGAAATAAAATGAACTTTTATGATTTTAGCAAATGGCTGCAATGAAACAAAGAGTGAAAAATTTAAAGGGGTCTGAATACTTTCCGTACCCACTGTATGTGAACACAGTTCATCGCTGCATCCACACATGCAGGTTAAAACTCTACCACGCAAAGACGAAACCATGTATAAACATAATCCAGAAATGCAGACGCCTAATTAATATTCATAGCTGATTATCCAATGATCAGCATTGAACTGCATCCTACACATACAGGTCAGTGTATGTTGTCATCAGGTCTATCCTCATTATGAGGTAAAAAAAAAAAAAACGTGATGTCAGTTACTTTACGCAGCGTGAATGTTGGTGTCAAATGGGTCGTTGATCTCCTGGATTTTCACTCGTCTCTCGAGTTTACTCAGAATGCCGTGAAAAACATCCGGTGAGCAGCCGTTCTGTGGCCAGAAACAACTTGTTGGTGAGAGAGGTCAGAGGTTACAATGGCTGACAGAAAGACTTCTGGAACTCAGATAGCTTCTGAGATGTGATAGATGTGCAAGCTAATGTATATTGGCTCAATCTGTGCTTTTTCCAGCCAAAGACTGAATATAAAAAGGTTCCAGCAGACCTGACAAAAAATAACTGGAGTAAAAAAAAAAACTGTCTCCGAAAAAAACAAACATTGAAAAACACATCGTAATGTAAATAGTATCAAAATAAAATGAGATAAAATAAAGTTTTTTCAATGCCACTACTTGTTTCAGTACCAATACAACTTTTTTCAATGCAAGTGATTTCTTTGTCAGTTTCAGGTTTTGTTTTTCAATGCCAAATCTTATTTTAAGTGCCAAACTATACTGTTACTGTTCTGGCTTCATACCATGTCCCCACGAAAGCTGGAAAAGAGACCTTCGGTAGTCGAAGGTGACAACAGCCAGCACTAAAATATTAAAGCTATTTGGTATTAATAAGAGAATTGAAGTAGACATTTAAAAGTAAGACAAAAGTTACTTTCTGGAGACACTAATTACTTTCTGTGTGCAGTAATTAATAAAGTCAACTGAAAGAAGGAACTCATGTCAGAAACCAAATACTAATTTTCACTAATTTGTAGAACATGTATGTATGAATAAAAAAATGTGCCAACAAACTAAGTTGGTTTTGCCTGAACATTGGTAAATACAAAATATGAGTGAGGTACAGATTTCTACATTTCATATTCTCAGAGGGACATACAATTCTGCATCTTGTTCAAGTACAACAGATTTGAGTTACTTTGACTCCACAGAAATGTGACATACTCAAGTCCACGGTTTGATCATAATGTCAACAAAGACAATTAGGTATAAAAATAATATCTATTAAACCCAAATACCACTTTGAGATGAAATTATTGGTTTTATTTTTGAAGAATTATAAGAAACAAAAAGTGTATGGGGATAAAAGTTAAATGAACTTTGTTAAGAAAAAATGCTTTAACATTATTCTATGTTACATGAAATTAAAGGATAATTCCAGGTATTTTTCTTGCTTTCACCTTGACTAAAAATCAAATACATGTTGTTACTGCTAACTATTTTGTTAACCCCTGCTTTGCTGTTGAGCTTTTTTAAAGGTGTTGATCCACTTATGTGCAGGTTCGTGTCATGAATCCTTAGATGTGCAGTTCAAAGTGAAGCTTAGTGCTGCTTTAATGTTTGTCACAATTCTATTGTAACTCTAACTTGTAACTTATAGACTGCTATGTAAACTTAAACTGCATTGCCATGCATTGCTAGACAAGCAGAAAAAGGAAATATGTGGATTTGATGTTCATATAATTCAAGCTGGGGTGAGTCTGCTGGATGAAGGGAAATCCTGAATGATGTGAGCAAATGAAAGCGAGAGAAAGTTGAAAGCAACAAGAAGAAAGAGAGAAAGAGAGAACACGGATTAAAGACTTTGGAAGTAACAGCCGTGCTAACAAGGAGAGAATAAGAGCTACACGGAAGGGAAATAAGGGAGAAATGGGGAGCAGGGCAGGAAGAAAGAAAAGAACAGGAGGAGACGGAGGGGAAGGAGAGCAGGAGTGTAGCAGGTGGATTAGTGTAGAGCAGGTGGGGTGGCGGAGGAGGCATTAATATGTAATTTATTGGTGATGGATAGAATATGCGGACGGAGCAGAGTGGAGGCGAGGCGAAGCCGGCGTGCCGTGGAAGTCCCTTACGCTAGCAGTATGCGCCTTTCCATTTACGCACTTCATACATACTAATACAGTCACACACACACACACACACACACACACACACACACACACACACACACACACACACACACACACACACACACACACACCATCCCTCCCAGCCATCCTTTTCTTCCTCGGCTTACCTCTTCCCTCCAGCGCAACACTCACAGGAGCTGATCTGAATCTTGGCCCAAAAACTACATTTGTCTTTCCCAGTGTGCTGTGCTCAGTGTAAGATGAGAAGACTGATGTCGCTCGGTTGTCTGTGTGCTAACTATGCAGCTAGAGCAAGACAATTAGTCTTAACAGGCTGGAAGCAGAGTGGAAATGACCAACACCTCTAAAGCTTCCTGTTTAAAATGTATCTTGTTTATTTTGTACACAATCAGAAATTCTCATCTTATTCTCACAAAGAAATGTCAAAATGTTCCTTCAAAACTCATCTGCTGAAAAAAAAAAAAACTAGACCACTGTGGAGAAAGATCAATGAGCAGACTGGTTTCTGTCAATCAGCTAAAATTGAAGTAACACTGAAATGTCGGCAGTTGTATTCAACAATCAGTGCAGGAACTGCAGACTCAGCCACTAATGAAGAAAACTACTATATAGACCAATAATTACAGACAATAAATGCATTGAGCAGCTATTGCTGAAAACATGGTAAACAAAAATGGTACCAGGATTGGCATTTACTGAATATGAAGTCCCAGCATATCAGAGTGCTGTAAACGAACAGCTGCAGTGAAAATGGGTCAGAATTTAACAGAGTAAAAGGGAGTCTGACTTGTAACTATAAAGCGTGTTTAACTCCAGTTTGGATTAATTTACAGACGATGGCGGCTTATCTTTCACTGCCAGACTGTATTGTCATCCAAAGTGGCAGAAAAGCACAGAAACTGTAATAATGATCATGTATGATTAAACACTGGGAACAGAAGACAAAAAGAGCAAACAAAGGAAGAAAGGAGGGAGGGAGGCAGCGGGCGGGGGGAGGGGGGGCTGCTAATTGATTAGCAACAGCGAGAAAGTCAGAAGCTTCATTTGCCAAAGTGCTGCTGGAGGTGTAAACCCTCACCACCCCGTCCTCCTCCTCCACAAAGGGATGGAGGCAAGAAACAGGCAATTGATACACTCTGTTAGGCCTTATCAGGACGGCTGTGATCAGCTGCCCCTCCAGGCCTGTTCTGTGCAGTTTAACACCATTACAGAGACAGCTTGTGTGTGTGTGTGTGTGTGTGTCTGTGTGTGTGTGTGTGTGTGTGTGTGTGTCTCTGTGTGTGTGTGTGTGTGTGTCTGTGTGTGTGTGTGTGTCTGTCTGTGTGTGTGTGTGTGTGTGTGTGTGTGTGTGTCTGTGTGTGTGTGTGTGTGTGTGTGTGTGTGTGTGTGTGTGTGTGTGTGTGTGTGTGATTGTGTTAAAGTGCTATGAAGATGGAGAGTATATTTGAGGGTAGTAAGCAGCACCATGACGTGCACGGAGCAGAACCAATCAGAACCATCAGTGATGTCATCAACCATCAGTGATGTCATCAACCATCAACCATCAGTGATGTCATCGTTGGTTTGTGAACGTTATGAATCCTCCAGTTCAGATTCTGTCCGTCACCATCTTTGATAGTTCGGAGCGGTTTGGAGCAGGAAGTGACCATATTTGGACGAGCTGGGGGAGGAGCCAGCGGTGGATCTGACCGATCTGATTGGAAACTTGACGATACTACGTCCCGCCCACTGATAGCTGTAACCTGACTGCACCACAGGCCTGTCAATCAAACAGACACGCCCCCAAAAACAGGTCTTCTTGAATCTTATTTTCTAATTAATTACGAAATCATTTTCAGATCGTCGGCCAAAAAATGTATAAGAGGGAGTGACTTTAGCTAACAACACCGAGATAACTTGTGGAGCAATATTATTTACATTTTTGGAGACAACCCCTAGTGGCACTCGGTGGTATTGCAGCTTGAGGCACTTACTGATCGGCCTCATTTATCAGACCCGGAGGCTACGAACACTTTTATATACAATCTATGGCCTTGACACAGATTTCACATATAATTTGCATATTAATGAAGAGCATGGCTCCTCCTGAACCCGCCGCCCGGTCAAAGTCCACTTTTATATCCAGTCTATGAGCAGGACGAACGTTCCGAGTTTCTTTGCTTGGTCAACATCAGCACCTGCGTTACAAACATGTTTGTGACCACTGGTCCATCATAGAGCCGGCAGCGAACAAATCAAAGCTTTTGTATTTGTCATATCACAAACAAAATCAAGGCTGCATCCAGTTTTCTATGACCAGCGGAGGGTGTTCTGCCAGGGAGGGGAGGCGGAGCTAACGCAACAGGCCGACACTGATTATTGTCTGGAAACCCTCCCATTAACGTTTGGAGAGCCTCTCTGAAGGGCGGAGCAATCGGCGACCAGAGTCGGTGGCTAAGTGCCATAATATTAAAGACAAGCATTTTTTAATACAACACACATTACCATCATAATGTGGCGGCTGATTGGTTAAAGGCTGTTCCAGTAGTTTCTAAATTCCCGTGAGGTCTACACTGCAAAGTAAAATAGTGTTTGCTTCATACTGGGAGGCTGTAAAACAACTGCAGAGGTTCAGGTACAAACAACACAATGAAACACGTATTTATTCTACTTTACTAGTCGGTCAATACTATTTGAAAAACAGCACAAATGTTTTGCACGCACAATGAACTGAAACTGAAGGAGAGAATGCTGCAGTCTTTTTTGTTTCCTGCTGATGCCTGTGAGGTCAGTAAGAAGCAAAAGAGACGACAGAGATTTGATAAAGGATGTGTTGACTGTGAAGTTTAACCAATCCAAATATTTTTACCAACTTCAAATCAGATCCAAAATGGAACCCAAGTTCATGTAATGTCCTCTGAAGTGATGAAACCTGAGCTGGTTGTGTGTTTGTGCTCGCTGTGTGTAAAGTAAAGAAGGATGAAGCATTTAAAGCTTTTTTGTTTTACTCAGTAAAAATTACCCACCATTATTAATCAGCAATAGAACAGATACTCTGTGTGTGTGTGTGTGTGTGTGTGTGTGTGTGTGTGTGTGTGTGTGTGTGTGTGTGTGTGTGTGTGTGTGTGTGTGTGTGTGTGTGTTCAAGTGTTTGGTTTCCTTTACACCACACTGACAGCAGATGCATTATCATTCCCGCCCGCACACATTCCTCACAATAGCAACATTAATATGAACACCTTATGTAATGTTGGCTTTAAGCTTCATTTCCCTTCCAGATAAATGAAATGTGCAAGCTGCAGTTTTGTTTTCATGCGCTCTGAATGGCACATTTCACAACCGGAAGATGCACACAATGCTGCTGAGCTGCAAGACTGTCACTACGACATCAGAAAAGCAGGCAACCTTTGTGTGAACAATAAAGCTTCGGCTTGTGTGGATCAGTCTGTGCTGAAAAGAGATCATGTATCACAGTTACACTCAGTCACTTCATGCACCTTTGGTTGGATATCTGATAACAAATTACAAAGCATTAGATCCAGTTTGCACTTATCTGTTCAAGTGTCTCATACTGAAATACACGAGCACATGGATCAATCATTCATGCTGTGTGAGCTGCAGCGCTGAAGAATGAAGCCAACAAGGAAGGACCAAAAACTGCAGTTCCTCAAATGGCCTCTTGAGGCTGGCTCCAAAAGTGAGTCAATCTTCGTAGACCCCATGTTAAAATACTCAACTTTAACAACTGCATGGGGATGAATTGTTTTGTATAACTTACCCATTTAATTTGTATTAATTTAATTTATATTAAGTATAGTTTTGTAAAATTGATAGCAGGGCTGCTTTGAGTGACATGTGAGTGCATTACACCAAATTAATCTCACCGCACGTACAGTATGCCTGCTGCTCACACTCAGTCAGTCAGTCAGTCAGTCAGTCAGTCACACACACACACACACACACACACACACACACACACACACACACACACACACACAGTCATTATTGTCACCAATTCAGTGTCTAAATGTGAAATATGGACACAATCTCCCCTTCAGTTCCTGAGTTATGCCGCTGAATAATGTCTGGAGAAGTGTTTTTGCAGATCATTATGATGTCACAGTGAAGCTGACCTTTGACGTTTTGGATATAAAATGTCATCACTTCATTATTTTGTCCTAGTAGACATATATAAGAAATTTAGTCATCAGTAGCCTGTAAATTCTTGAGTTATGGTTACTGACGTGTTTTATGAGGTCAAAGTGACCTTTGATCGCCGAACTAATCAGTTCATCTTTGAGTTCAGGAGAATGTTGGAGCCACATTTGATAAATTCACAGTGTGTTCCTGAGATATTGCGTTCAAAAGAATGGGACAGACAGAAGGGCTTCTGGAAAACGTAAAGCCTTCGGTCACGGCTTTCACCACCAGAAGGATATCGAGTCCCAAATGATAAATTATTAAAAAATATATATATATCAAACCATTAAAACTTCATCTCATGGAATACATTCTATATTAAAAAAAACACTGATGTAACATGTTTTCTTTCAGTCAAAGGGGAGTGATTCTTGAGTAGGTAGATGTCACAGACTTTACATTCAGTATTGACACTGCTGAATTATTTTTTTGCTGTCAGTCCTGAGGGGATAAAAAAAAAAGATGCTGACATGCGTTTTTCAATGACAATGGAAATATTCTGCTAACAAAAGAGAGCATTGTATTGAGCCCTTAAAAAAGTCTTCGTCTCGCCGTCAGTCTGAGACACGCATGCACGTGCGCACACACACACACACACACACACATACACACACACACACATACACGCACACACACACACACACACACATACACGCACACACACACACACACACATGCACACACACACACACACACACACACACACAGGTAATGCCGTGTCTCCAAGTCCCAGTTTCTACAGTTTAGAGGAGAGTAGTGGGATTATCATTACCGTTGGTTTTTATTGCCACATACTGAACACAGAGAAAACTCCCGTTCATCCCTGCAGTCCTTCCAGCTGCTGATTCTCTTGTGAATTCTCTCGGTGACGGCTTCGATTCAACATTACAACATCACAGAAAAGGACAAGGTTGCTGCGACGTCACAAATATAAATGAAACAGTTGCCTGTGAGTATTTGTTCCCACCTATAAACTGAAGCATGTCTTTACTCCCTCTCCTCCTCTTCACACTGAGGCTCCCTCGTTAATTTCTCTACTTCGGTGGCAGAAAGTGATGCGCTGAGTGGTCATTTCACCCTGGCTCTTCTCCCAGAACACTGATTTGACTGATTGGATTCAGAAGCCAAAAATCAAAAGCGGGCTTCCTGTAGTTCTGCAGCAGAGACATATACTCAGCTTAAAGTTATTTTTGATGCTTTAGAACTGAAAGTGAGAAGTGCATATTTAAGTCTCTGTTGTGATATTTTGGTCTGAGTGTCAACAGTTCATGTGTTCATCCTTCATTTCCTTAATTATGTTCATGCTTCTTTGGCTGTCAATCTGTTCTTTTCTTCTTTAAAGAAGGGCAGATAACTTTGAGAGGCAGATATCTGCATGATATTACCAGTGCATTGATTTAGCCTGAAAGCCAGAAAAAAAACTTACTTTAGAATAAACCATTGAATGAACTCTAAAGGTCCTAGTTTTGTACCTAGTACAGGTGCAGCGCAGATCCAGGCGCGTTAGCCTTTTGGTGCATTGGAAGGGGCTTTTTTTCCGCGCTTGCGCCGATTTGCAAGTTTTGTGGCTCAACATGAACCCGGCTGCGCCGAGATCGGCGGAACGGTGCAACAAGGGGTTTAAGGTTAAATATTTTGGTGTCAATGTTGAGGTGAACTTGCGCCTCTGCCAGCTCAAACCAGGCCTAAGTGCAGCTCAGCCGGCAGAGGGATGTTTCCTCGGCTTCGGTGGACAAAGCTCACATGAACAGAACGACCCGAAATCCTACAGACAGCTTTGATGGATGTCATATGTTTTTCCCACTTACATAAAAATTGTAAACATGGTCTTTTAAATGCAACCTTCTGATTCGGTTAATCATATACAAAATGAAGCTGACTCCTTTCTAATGAATTGGATGTACATCAGGCATTTGGCATGCGTCATGACGCAGTAGCTAATCTCAGCCATAAAATATAGGCGGCAACTCAGGTTAACTACAAATGAATTGCAATTAAATTGCACATAAAGGAGTAACAACTAAAAGCTTTACACCTACTTTCCTGTTTTAGTAATCCAGCCAGTCGTTCAAAGCCACGAACTGTGACACTGCGTCATTTACGCCTGTAAGGTTAGAGATATTTATGCACGGCAGCTTAGGCCATTTCATTAATTATTTAATTATTGTAAAGTAAATTATTCACACTCAAATCCCCGATGCAATTCATTTATTAACGCCACAACATCAGTGGCTCTTAATCAGTGTTGTTCATAAACGAAGTGCATTGACAGTTTCAAGCGTTACTCCCAAACTTATACTGTTTTAAAACCTTTTTGAATCTCCCAAGTTTTACTGCAATACTGTATATGTCTAATACACTATGTTAACATGTTAATTAAGTAAAGAAACTTAAATTTTGAATAGGCCCACATTCTTTTTGACCATTGTCATCTCCTGCTCATCCTGTTTGCTGCTACAGACCAGTTAAAGGCTGAAGTGAGGCTTCTCCCAGCTGTCTGATTCTACTTCACAACATTAGGATAATGAGACGATTAGCACCTTCTTCTTCACACATGGGACATGGAGGAGTAAGAATATTTAACTCTGCAGATTAACAAATACATTACTTAAGAAGGTGTTACGCACAAAAACGATTTCTACAGGAAGCAATGCTGTGAAACTAGGAAACACTGCTTCTTTATCAAAAATCCGAAGTGAAGCAGCTAAAGAGAGCCAGCAACTCTCTTCACTCTACAACACAGCCAGCAATCAATACATGACTTCAGCATTTTATAAATGACAAAATCAATATTTCTTTTTAAATATTTTGCTATTCTAATCTATTCTGCTGGGCACCTCCCAGGGCAAGAGAGCAGAAATAGATAAATGATGCCAGCATCTGGGGTAAAACACATTCAGATGCCAAACAAATATATTCCTCTCATTTCCAAGAGCATGACTGAGACAAGAGAATAACCCAATTCATCACACACTGGACACAAATCAAAAGCAGCACATTTTCATGGAGGAAATAAAACGTGTCCCGTTTCCATACAGATGAGGCTGAAGAAGTGGCTGCACTCTGATGTGCACTTTTGACTACTATAACGTAATTGATAGTGAGGGCGTAGAGGTCAGGCCGTGGATGTGTGTGTAGCTGCAGCAGCTCAGAGTTCACCCCCCCGAAACAAACCTGCAATTAATGTCCACCTTTACCTTCGTAACCGCAATGTTTCCCGAACGCCAACCAAACACTGCCTGCAGATATTGTAGCAAGACTTTGAAATGTTGTAAAATACTGTCTATGAACAGAATCAAATGTAAAGTTTTGTAGAAATGTGCTGGTCAGCCAGTCCGACACTGGTGCCGTCTAGAAAACCTGACTATTGCTTCAAATGAAATTGTTCTACAGACATTCGTGGCTCTAGAAGACAAATCCGACACTTTGATGAATCCCACCAGCACGGAGACATTTCTGACTCTGACTAGAATGTATATTTAGTGGACTGACAATAAATTCAGTCCAGATATTCAATGTTATTCGACCTTGTGACCTTTTATCAACCAACATTGTCAGGTCAAAACTTCAGTTTCTCAAACACTGTAGTTTATACCCCAAAATGTTTCAAACCAAATGTTCATGTGTTTCTATGAAGAGGGTTAATAATGAACTCTCTTCTTACACCTCTGTTCTCTGACTTTAACTTTTATTTAGGGAGAAATGCTGTCTGAGGGATAAACTCAGGAAAAAAGTCTTTTCCCTGATTGTTGCAAAACCAAATACAAATACGAACATGAAGCCAACACCTCGGTGCATTTTTCAACTGTGTCACCAAGAACGAAATGAGTGCCATCAGTGATGCTGAGAGTTAGAGACGAACCTCCAGAGGAAGACCGTCAAACAAATATAACGTCAGATGATGACATTACACCAGCAACAGTAGGGTTCTGTTAAAACTAATGACAATATCATGAGCCTCCGATGGATTTTATATCTAATGTGTTCTCGTTCCCACTGGGTCAAATACTGATGTTTGATGAAAGCCATTCGCGTCTTATATGGAAGCACAAGGTGTCGTGTGTCTTAGTTTAGGCACCAAAAACAAGGTGGTTGTGGTTAGAATAAGAGCCCGGTCTGGGTTAAGTGTGACATGGCCGCCGTTTGGTTAGGGTACGGCACAAAAACGACTTGTTTGGGATGAAGAAAAGGTCATGGTTTGGCATTTGCTTTTTCATGG
>NW_027185424.1:0-195000 GCF_022577435.1 Embiotoca jacksoni | reverse complement strand
CAGAGAAATGCAAGACGCCTCCTATGAAATACAAAGTCTTTTTTTCCCCACGTCATAGTATCATCAGCTAACTTAACTCCCTGGTTTTCAGTGTCCCGGATGTTCCTTCTGAAAATAATAAATTTGTCATTAGCCCAACAAGAGATGTACAATATGTTTGTGGGCGGTGCCTGGTTTGATTGACATGTCCGGGGGGCAGTCAGAAAAGGTGGCGGTGCATCGTGTCCTTCGGTTATCAATCAGATCCATCCCTCATTCCTTCCACAACTCCACTGTCTTGTCCAAATATTCTAACTTATGACCCCCAAATAATCAAAATGGTGAAAGCCAATAATGTCAGCCTCAAACATCAATCTGCAGTTCACATACCTGTGTGACATCATGGTGGCTTGTTTTGGGTTTATTCTAGCCACTTTTTTGTTTCCTTTGCATTTTATTTAATCTGCTCCAAGTAATGTTATAACATAATGACCTTTACTGACATTGGGTTCTTCAAAAATTCTTCAAAATGACACCACTTTTTTTTTCTTTTTTTTTTTTTTAAACCTACAATTTATCATGTAATTACAGTTCCATGACAGCTTGTTGGAGTCGAAATGCTGCTTCCCACCCATATTTAAAAAATTCTTTATTTAACGTTCGCTGAGCCAAGTTCTGTTTGATAAGGTTGGTTCAGTATAACCTGCCACCAAACGACTCCTCTTGACCTTTTTCACAGCAGACGTTTGGATTTGTCACAGTTGGTAATGCACAGGTGTATTATTGATGACTCAGTTTCATGATGGGTCCCAATGACCACAACAGTGAACAAACAAAAAGAGGAAATCCACTTAATGGCATGCAGCCATCACGATACACCTGCCCCCCCTCCCCCACACAATTGCAAATCAAAATGTCTGCTGTTAAAAAGGTCAATGAGGCAATCAGTCTTTAACTTTTCCAACCAGAGTCTCCAGAGGTGATCGACTTTAACTCTTTGGTATAAAAAAAAAAAAAAACACCTTTCCAACATGTGCCATCACTGGTCCAGCTTCATGTTCCTATTTACTTATAACCAGTAAATAAAGGTAAAAAAAAAAAAAAAGTTATGTATGTTTGAGTTCCCAAGCTTTTTTTTTAATAAAATGAAAGATGAAAAGGTTTATAATACGTTTACTAAATCAAAAAGTCCCTTTATCTTTGTTCTCTGAGGTTCATTTCTGCTGTGACAGTATAAAGCACACATACAGACCTCACCCTTTTATTGGGAGAGTGCTGGTGTCTTTGTGTTGACATGCTGTGGCTGAATTGCATTAAATGGCATTCTGGCTCCATCTAGTGTTCATCATCTGGTAGTGCGCGCCTGTTCAGCACCCTGGAGAGCTCCCTGTGAAGAAACCTGCAAGCGCTCCAGACCAACCAGACACACAGCCAGGCTGCTAACACTTTTTCACTGGGTGGTCATTCTGCAATAGCTCTGACACACACACACACACACACACACATACACACATACACCACACACACACACACACACACACACATACACACACACACACACACACACACATACACACACACACACACACACACACACACACAACACATACACACACACACATACACACATACACACACACACACACACACCACACACCACACACACACACACACACACACACACACACACATACACACACACCACACACACACACACAACACACATACACACACACACATACACATACACATACACACATACACATACACATACACACACACACATACACATACACACATACACACACACACACACCACACACACACACACACACACATACACACACACACACACACACACACAACACAAACACACACACACACATACACATACACATACACACACATACACACACACACATACACACATACACACACACATACACATACACACACACACACACACACACACACACACACACACACACACACACATCACACACACACACACACACACACACACACACATACCACACACACACACACACACACACACACACATACACACACATACACATACACATACACACACATACACACACACACATACACATACACATACCACACGAAATAAGGCTATTATAGTTTTAAATCACATTTCAAAAAATGTTAAACATCTCTGACACTAAAATAGGAGCAGTAGTCGAGAGGAAATGGTTATCCAGCATTTCATTGTTTGATAAGGTTCATTTTAAGTTTAAACCACTGCTACAAAGTTACAATTTTATAGATCAAAATGTATTCCTTGTGTTTCCCCTGTTGTTGTTGTTGTTGTTGTAGTTGTTGTTGTTGTTGTTGTTGTCAGGGAGCAACACAAAAACTAACTTTGGCAAATTTGGTTGGTCTAACTCAAATTATTGAAGTTCCATGTTAACTTCAGATGAACAGACAAATCGTTTTAGCACAGGAGTGTGAATTTCGTCTCATTGAAGGATGTTGGGACGGACTGATGGTGGGGTCTGGAATACACAACGCTTTCTGTCTGATGACATGGTGTCAGATTCAGAGAATATCTGGTCATTAATTAAAAGAGAAAAAACAACAGTGGATCAGATCCATCGCATCAGCAGGACAGTATTTCACTTCACCTTGTTGTGCATGAAAAATGTCTTTGTGTCCAGCTGGTCAACATCATGGGACACAACGTGGAATTTGTCACACAAAAATAAAGAAGGTAAAAACTAAATTGTTGTTGTCAAGCAAAAGCTACATCAGGCTATCTGCCAGCTGACAAACACAATGAACACAATATCCACTGATCGCTGGGAAAGATGAAACAACTTCATCCCCCATTCTTCAAGTAACGAACATTAAAACATCAGGCTGAATAATGAAGTAAAGAAAATGTCTTCTCAGTTTTGTGTTCAAATGAAATTGTGTATAAAGTTGAGAAAAAAAAAGAAAAGTGACATTTCTGTACTTACCAAGTCGCTGTCCTGAATTCTGTAGCTGCTACTCTCTGTGCTGAAGAGCTGTGGAACAAACACACACACACATACACACACACACACACACACACACACACACATACACAGACACACATACACCCACACACACACACACACACACACACACACACACACACATACACACAGACACACACACACCACACACACACACACACACACACACACATACACACAGACACACACACACACACACACACACACACACACACACACACACATACACACACACACACACACACACACACACACACACATACACACACACACACACACACACACACACACACACATACACACACACACACACACACACACACACACACATACACACACACACACACACACACACACACACACACAGACACACACACACAGACACACACACACACAGACACACACACACACACACACACACACACACACACCACCAGACACACACACACACACACACACAGACACACACACACACACACAGAACAGACACACACAACACACACACACACAGACACACACACCACACACACACACACACACACACACACACACCAGACACACACACCACACACACACAGACACACACACACACACACAGACACACACACACAGACACACACACACACAGACACACACACACACACACACACACACACACACACACAGACACACACACAACCCGTTTAGCTTGACATAATAAACATTACACTGGTTGTAACCTGCTGACGATGTGCCAGCAATTATTAACCAACACAATTAAATTTCATGAGAAAAACACACTTGACACCCAACAAAGAACTTGGATGGAAGCTGGTCCACAACAGAAGCACGGCAGCAAACCTGTTTCAATCAACTCCTCACTTGATTGACACGACATCTGTTTACCACCAGCGCTGTCAACTGGTGCGCATGTTAGCATGCTGATGTTAGCATTTGGCCAAACACAGTACTTCCAGCCTCAGAGAGCTGCTGTCTCGTACAGGTTGGATCTGGTCTTCCTGGTTGCACGTCGGTCCAGAAGTCTGGTGAACTTTGTCATAAAGTCATATTTCAGTTTCAATCAGAGTCTAAATGTTCAGGACTTCCTGTGATGCAGATTCAATTCCACTCAAGTCAGTTCAGTTCGATTTATGTCGCATCAAATCACGAATCATCTTTACGTTAAGACCGAGCATTTACAACAACAGTTCCCAGAAGAAGCAGCCATGTGTGATGAGCTGCATTCCCCGTCACAAATTCACATGACAACTTTAAAGTGATGCAAAAAAGTGCAAAAATAAAAAGAGGCGTTTGAAGTTTCAATAGCGACCGTACAAAAACACCTTCTACAGCAAACCGCGATGCTCACAGCTTGTTGACTCCGTCAGACGTCACAGCATGAACTCCTTCTCTGGAGCGCTTTTACACTCACAGGGAACGAGAGATCTGGAGACAAAGATGTTGAAGTAGCGAACTGAGGTCAGAAAGTCCTTCTCAAAGGTTAAAGCTCTTACTTTTAGAAATCTCACCAAAACAAAATAAAACATCATTTGGCTCCGCAGCCGTGAGGCGTAAATGACCAATCTATGGATCCGAGACACCCGAGAGGTTTGAAACATAATAAGTCTGTGTGTCTCAAACAGCAGGCCGGACTGAGATCTGAAAAACTCCAGCGACATTTGACCTTTTGACTTGCACCCAATCAGATGATGAACAGCCTTCACAGTAAGTTCAGTGACACGAGTGCAACTGAACTTGTTCTACAGATTCTCAGCTGCAGCTCGACCAATTTTGATGCAACAGAAATGAAGCACAACGATGCAACAGAGATTACAGTCACACGAGAACCAGCCGGCCTCGTCAGTGAACGTCTCACCGTTCACACACGGTCCGAGTACAGGAGCTCCAGGAGAGGATTCACTTCACTTCATAGACTGGGAGTCATCTTTTAACCAACATGGGATAAACATTAAGTCAGGTGGTGTAATATTGTGTTTCTGTTCATAAGACAGAATTATTCCACAAGTCCTTCTCTATTTTAAAAGACAGGTGAACTTGGATCTTAACTATTCCTGTTTATATTAATAAACCACTGAGTGTCTGACTCTGACAGCTCATCACATTTTCAGGAGTTATGATGTTCATACTTAGTAAAGCAGATGATGGCAGAGGACTCGTCTCTCCCCAACAGTAACCCTGAATATCGTCATATATGTCAGCCACATTAACTGATGACAGATTTACAACAAAATCCTCCAATGCTGTCCCATCAGTGGGCCACCACAGACTCCGCCCCCTCAAACTCACCTCCACCTCTCCACCAGCTGCACTCATTATCACCCGGGAGGACAGAAGCAGCTGGATGCTTGATTTTGGAGTTTTCTTCATTCGGTCAGTCATCTGGAGCGTGTGATTGTGTCGGCTGCTGAATGTACGTGTTGACACGGACACTTTAAAAACAGTGATCGTCTTCGTGTTTCCACATCGTGGTGAAGACTTTGGTGGAGAGCAACAAATCACAGCTCCACCTTGACCACACGCTTTAATTAGTGTTAACAGCTGCTTTCATCTGTGTGGCACACTTTTATAAAGGAAGCCTCTGGTGACCACACAGGAAACCCACATATCCATGCAGCAGGCTCAGTGTGTGTGTGTGTGTGTGTGTGTGTGTGTGTGTGTGTGTGTGTGTGTGTGTGTGTATAGAGACTCATATTCACAGTGTGAATCCCTGGTCTGGGTCAATAGTGAACCTGTGAACCCTGCTGTGGTTACCAACATGAGCAGAGAGCAATAAGGAGTCAGAAGATTGATTTGTGTGTGTGTGTGTGTGTGTGTGTGTGTGTGTGTGTGTGTGTGTGTGTGTGTGTGTGTAGAAGGAGGATATTGGGTTGGAGGGGATAGAGAGTTGCACAAATCCCCAATCACAAACAAAGCAATTATTCTGGACCATTTAAAGAAGTGAGTGAGATGTTCTTCTGCCTCCCTCTGCTGAGCATCGAGGATGAGCTGCTGAATATGAGCCACTGTTCATAAATGAACTCGGATCAAAGAGAAACCAGGTATGTCGTCTGTCTTCCCCCCTGGTTTATGTTTGTTTCTTCATATATATGATGTAAAGACTTGGGCTCTTTGCCGGGCGCCAACACATTATGGAAGAATGTGTTTGTCCTGAACGGGGTCATGATCCTAAAAACTTAACAAAGCGTCACTCTGTGGTGTTTGTTCTTCCTTTTTCTCCAGTAAATGCAGCTTTTCTAGTGTCAATATGTTCAGACACAACTACAGCTCAGCAGCTCTCACGTGGGTTTTCTCCAAAAATTCATTTTCTAATTTGAACTGTTAACTGACTTTTCTTGTGTCAAAGTGTGTTGACAGGAACAGAGCAGTTTGTTGTCGTCACACAAACATGTCCAAATTTAGCTCAATAAATAAATGGCGTCCACAGCTGTGGACACTATTTATCTGTACTTCCACAGAAGTCTGGGTTCATTTCAGTTAGAATTTAGGTTTAATCCTTTTGAATTAAAGAATGCATTGTATACATTGGATGTATTTTTCTTATTTTCAAAAAAGGACGAAAACAAATAAATACAGAAAATGCCTCCTGAAATAAAAGGCAGACAAATTAGGAGAAATCTAAGTGAGGAAGTTGCTAATCCACTACCATGATTACAGAAACCAGAAATGACAGAAGATAGATTCTGATTATGTCCTCCACGCTCTTTACTTTCCCCATCATCAGTGTCGTAGACACAGTCGAGGTTTATTTCCATCACATACACGGATGGAGATGGTGATAACGAGGGAGTCTCTAACTTCATCTCTTCATCTGTTTGTCTTTCAAATTCAAGAATTTCCTTTGGGATCTCTTCACGTCGCTCATCTTTTTTTCCAGCAGATATCCGTATTAAGAAACAGGCAGTGTGTCTGTGTGTGTGTGTGTGTGTGTGTGTGTGTGTGTGTGTGTGTGTGTGTGTGTGTGTGTGTGTGTGTGTGTGTGACTGGGTTCAGGAATGATGTGTACATACTTCCCACAGATAGCAGTCGACACAGCGAGCAGACGTGAAGGCCGTTACGCTGACAGACCGACAGACAAACCGCTGCTGCTGGTTAATGAGAAGAAGTGAGTGTTTGCAGGATTCATATTTCATTTACTGTTTTACTCATCTTCCTGATCAACTCTGTTTTCTACGTACTCAGGTAACCAGATCACCACCATCTGCTACCTCACACACATACACACACACACACAAACACACACACACACACATACATACACACACACACACACACACACACACACACACACACACACACACACACACACACACACACACACACACACACACAACACCCGAGCACCCACTCAAACACCCACATAGTCAAGCTTGGCAAGAACAGCATGTCTACACCATGTTTGAATAGGAGTGGTGTGTGTGTGTGTGTGTGTGTGTGTGTGTGTGTGTGTGTGTGTGTGTGTGTGTGTGTGTGTGTGTGTGTGTGTGTGTGTTGATTTACAGTGTGTGTCAGGCGTTGCCCATCTGCCAACAGACCCTCCCTGAAATCTGCCGTCCCTGAATCTCTCTCACACAACATTTGGAGTCGATCCAAAGACTGCAGCAGATACATATATGTTGATCAGTGATGGTAGCATGAGGGGATGGGTGGGGGTGTGGTGGGGGTGTGGTGGGGGGGTCGGGGGGGTTCGTTATTTTCTCTTCACAGAGAGAAGGTTGTTGTGTGTTAGTCCAGCTGAGATATTTCTGTTGGGATTGTTCGTCTCCTCACTGTGTGTGTGTGTGTGTGTGTGTGTGTGTGAGAGTGTGTGTGTGTGTGTGTGTGTGTGTGTGTGTGAGTGTGTGTTCTCCCACCGTGCGATGACACACACACACACACACACACACACAAGACAGGTGAGTTGAACTGGAAATTTCCAACTGCAGCAGGTTAAAAAAAACAAAAACAGCTGATCGTACCTTTTGCTCTAATTCATAAAACCCAGCAGACATCTTGAGAAATGGGATCCAGCATGTGTGAAATGAATCTGTTTGGTTGCTTTTTAATGCAATTTATCTTTCTGTACAGATGTATTGAGATTTGTAAATTATATTTTTCTTTGTCTCCAGTTAAGGAGAATTGTCTTTGCAGCGATTGTGAACGTAACATGTTTGTTCAGAGGTGGTTGAACTGGTCAAAGATCTGCAGACGTCCAGATGGAGAAACTGGGACGCTGAGATCTCGTCCTGAGGACAGAGAATGTCTGAGTGGTGGGCGGAGCCTGGTGCCATGAAAGCAGTCACCTCTCGTGTTTAATGTGCAGTTATTGAACTCTGTGAATAATTGATTTGTGAATATGTGCTTTACTAATTTAACTGTAAATGCTCAGTAATTCTTATATCAACTGTTTTTGTTCTATATTTGCTTACTTTTTATTTGAATCTTTCACATCCTATTTGTGTCTTTTTATATCATCCTGTTTTCTTTCATATCTTGCGTTAATAAAACGTATGTCTTTGAATTACCTTTTTGTTGATGAAAAAACACGTGAGGACATGTATGACATGTTTGCAAAGTATAATGACATGAGGAAAATATGTGGAAAGGTTTTCACATGGGGATCTACAGTGCCTTCACACATCACACCATGAACATGAAGTTTAACGTGCACAATCACACGTGATCACATGACTTTCTGCACATGTGAAATTCATGTGTTTTTTCTTTAAGGCTTTTTAGGAATAAACCTGCTCTGCTGTGCCATGATACCTGAAACTCTCACTAAACACAGTGTTTCATTCTGGGTAATTCCTCTCCAGATTGGATAAGAGATTTTTTTCCCTCGGTTGAATGGATTTTCAGGTCTTAAATTAGAGGGAAACTAGTTCCTGACAAAGCTGAATGGAAAGTAAATTGACCCTCAACCTCTGCTGGATGAGTCCATTTGCAGACGTGGAGCCCGGCCAACATCTCACTTCTTTTCTCGGAGCTATGAAATGAATCTCATCTGTCTCTCATTCACTCTCACACTCTCCTTTTTATCTCCTTCTCTCCCACTCAAATGGCCCAGCAAGTAATAAACTTGCTGTACTGTATATTACCAAAGTTGTGTGGTTCATCAATTTCGGTCATATTAGAACCATTAAGAAATAAATTGTGGTATTAAAATAAATAATCCAGACATCATTAGCAATAGTGTATCTTTGCCTCCATCAGTGGGACCTGAATGTCTCAGCCTGTCCAACAAGGACACTTTCTTCTAAACTCATGTTGTCTGCATGACTGTCATTTATGTCACTATTTTGTTTCATCTGACTGACAGAAAAGGTTCATCAGCCGTTCTGCAGTGATGACATCCAGTCAATGTTGGTGGAAATAACCCCGATTGGTTTATTCAGTGGAATCTGATAGTGGTGGTTCGTTAGCTACTTTTTCAAACACTGACTGGATGAATACTGTTGTTGTTTTTAACTGAATTAACTAACTGACCTCCCTGACAGTGTCAACAAAAAAACAAAAACATGAAAATATACAGTTTGTGACATTTGTCATTGTGGACTTCAGTGAACTATGTAGGTGTAACAAAAAGGGGCCTAAGAGTGTATGTTTATGGTTTTTTTTGACAGTTATCACTGTTCTTATCAGTATGTAATTATGTCCCAGATCACGCTGACCCTTAAACAGCCCCTTGCAATAGGTCAAGCCTTCAAAACATTTTAATAGTGCCATCTGGTGGAGGACAAACAAACTACTTCAAAAAGTCTGTGCACTTAAAAGAATGTAAATTTTAAACTGAAACAGTTCTTTGTAGTTTGTTATACAATGTATTTAAAAGTGGACCTAATTTCTGGGTCTGATTAGTGCAGCCCATGCAGAAGTGCCTTAAACTGCAATACCACTGATGGCCACTAGGGGTTGACTCCAAAAAGGCTTTGGCTCCATAGACTCCGATGTCAATAATTTTTTTCCACAACTTATAATGGTGTGTTTTGCTTAACTCACTCTTTCTTATTAGTTTTCTGGTGATCCATCTGAAAATAATCCCTCATTAATTAGATATTAGGCCTCAAACAGCTGTATTTTTTGGGGGGGTGTCTGTTAATTCACAGACATGTCAGATCCCCGTTCACTCCTCCAGCTTGTCCAAATATGGTCACTTATGGTTCCAAAATACCAAGATGACAACGGCTGTCAATCAAACCAGATATGCCACCA
Source organism: Embiotoca jacksoni (assembly GCF_022577435.1). Lineage (NCBI taxonomy): Eukaryota > Metazoa > Chordata > Actinopteri > Embiotocidae > Embiotoca > Embiotoca jacksoni. Next base: position 184,807 of record NW_027185424.1, on the reverse strand, counting down.
AACATACCGTTCTTCGAGGCCTAAAATCAGACTAATTTTGTAATTAATTTCAATAGGAACACCAGAACACTAATCAAAAGTAGATTTAGCAAATGACCCAATATTGACTTGTGGAAAAAACTGATTAACTTTGTACTATGTTAGAGAAGTCAAATGGGAGTCTAAGGAGCTGGAGGCTTTTTGTAGTCAACTTGGAGGTATTGCAGTTCGAGGCACTTCCGCATTAGACCCGGAAAGTACGTCCACTCAAAGTGGTGTGCGGCAAATTAAATCAGTATTTCATAATTAATACATCTGACAAAATGAAAAAAAATGTATAGATTAGTCAGCTATAATGACATTTAAAATGAGTTAGTTGGTTAATCATATTCAAGTACAGCCACAAAGCATCTAAACAAGCCACAAACATGTATACATCATGCTGTAAAACACGTGAAAAATATCAGCAAAACTACTCTGAACAACTCTAAAAAGAACAGATGCCAGTTCTTCTAATTGCTATATAACAGTGGGAAAGTGGGAAAGTGGCTTTTGAGTGTGTTTGAGTGATTGCAGGAAAGCAGGTCAGTGTTCAGAAGCTGCTTGTGGTCTAACTGTGTCTCCAGTCTGCCTGAGGTGACAGATGGCACAGGCCTGAAGACACACATACACACTAAAGCTTCTATTTCACACAACAAAAGTATAAACGCAACACTTTTTTTCCCCCCATTTTTCATGAGTTGAAGTCAAAGATCTAAAACTTATTTTATGAGCACAAAAATGTCTCAAATTTTGTTCTCAGTTTTGTTGAAGTCTGTGTTGTAGTGAGCCGTTTACCTTTGCCAAGACAATCCATCCACCTGACAGGTGTGTCACACCAAGATACTGATTAAACAGCATAAGTATTATCCAGGTAAAAGGCCACTCGAAAATATGCAGTTTTATCTTGGAAAAAAAAAGAACTACAGAATCAGGTACAATTTCACATGTGGCTGCATATGTGAAAGATTTATTTCTCTCTCTGGGGTGGCAGTAAACCAGTGAGTATCTGGTGTAACCATTTGCCTCATGTGGCGCAACACAAGAAACCTGAAGCTGTGAGCAATAGGAGGCTAGCTGTACATATGAGCTCACAGCATTTACTTTCCACACATAAAGAACCTCTGGCCACGCTGAAGTCATGTGATAAAACATTCACTTTATATTTCTATGTGGCTCAAAGTGTCATTAAAAAATGTCCCCTCCACTCAAATTTATATTTTTCTTATTATTACTAAAGTTGACTGTTTAAGCTTAAATATGAAGAATGTGAAGAGTTTCAAACTAAAGAGAGTTTTCCCAATCAGCTGCTTTGGTCCGATATTCAACTTGTACAGGTGTGATATGGAAACCTGGAGCCTCTAGTTTTAAAGCACAATTCTGTTCCTGTTGCACACGAACGAAGCGCCAGCGCATTACTGCGCATGGAGCCTTTTGAGTCAGTATTTTAAGTATTCTAAAGTATTTAAGAACTTTATATATATTATATAGAGCTGCGACTCTGTGACCACTGCTACATGCACATTTACCGTTTCTACACAGACTTGAAAAGAGGGCTCGCATCACATTTTGTGTCAAACTCAGAAAATTGGGAACGGACCCTTGAAATGCTTCAGAAAGACAACAGCAATGAAGCAGTGAGCCGGGAGAGGTAGTTTGATTGGCATTCACATTTCGAGAGGGGCAGAAAATCCCTGTCCGTGACCGAAGAAGGAGCGTCAGGTCAGGGACACAACCAGGTGGGTTTTCTTTGACATTGGTCAGAACAATCGTGGCTCCCGTCCGACCCGGCTGATGGGTTCGGCTCCCTGTGACTTCCTTCTGTTTCCCACAAAATCTAAAGTTCGCTCTGTGCTTACGTTTCGGGTCCCTGGTGAAATCACTAATGTGCTTCTAAAAACACGTGATATTAATTGAGCGACTTCACTTGGAATACTTACTGAACAGTTATTGCTTCGCCCCCCTGCACATTTCTGTTCTGCATTTAGTTTTTGTGCACGTCTCAGAGCTGCAGGAGGAAACTTGTGTCCCGTGGTTAAACTTGTGAAAGGAAATATATTCCCACATTAGTAGATTCTGGAATTTTTTACGAGGCAGAATCAGTCCAATTCATTTTAACGAGATAATTCAACTTTTTTGGGTGGAAAAACCATATCAAACTTCTTCTTTTTTCCAAGGACAGTATTTCTTATTACATGTCTAGACATAACATTTGAACCTTTCAAGAGGTTCAGGTACACTTAACTAAACAATGGCAGTGAGGTAATACAACCAGGAAAACGTGACAGTGATACTCGTCTTATTGTCGTCTCTCTCTGATGCTTTCTGACAGACTTGCCGTTGGCCTTGATTGGACCAATCTGTGCAATCAACAACATTTATCAAACTTTAGGCCCCTTAATTCAGTCATTTATCACACTGGTCATGCAGCATGATTATAATTAAAAACTCTCATCAGTCAGACTGCTTCTGAATTAGACCTCTAATTGAACAAGTAGCAGCACTACACACACTGATTACTTCTCCTTTCTTCTTCGTATGTAAAGACCGATGCCCTCGCTGGCCTGGGCCCTGAAGTCAAGGAGAAAGCAACCATTCTTGATAAATGGACATGTAATCATTTGCATTTTGCGTGGAAAAAAGGGGAGTTCATTGTGAGGTAAAAGGTGTCAGGCTGTGTAAGGCTTATTTAGATCCATATCCCATTTCCTGACACCTACTTTATGACAATACCTGGTAATCGCATTACAACACGCCCACAATAAAACACTTTGGCTGGGATTGAACGGGTTCACTGTGTATGATGTGTTCAAGCCTGAAGCTTATGTAACATGCAGCCTTTTTGATCTGCTTACCTTCTGTTTTCTTCATCACATTTCACAGTTGATATGAGGGTTTTATCGTGATTCGCTCCGCCGGGAGCCAATCTTGTGGAACAGATGTGATGACAGAAACATGAGTGATTTACCAGCACTGCAGCATGTTTTGAACATGGCGATAGAAATGCTAAGCGCGTCGAATATCTATTAATGTCAATACTGGAATGACACACTGATGCTCAAACAACACATTAAGTGAGCTGATATCAATACTGTTTTTCAGTGTGAAGAGGCTGCTGTTCTCTGACTCAACAGAATTTTCACCCACACACAAACACAAACGCACACACATGCTTGTTTTTCTATCTGTGGGAAGACCCTTACTGATATGATGCTTTCCTTAGCTTAACCTCAACTGCATCCCTTAACTCAACCTTAACCTTAAACCTAACTCTAACCAGAATCCTAAAACCAAGTCCTAACCCGTGCTGTGAATTCTTTCGTCTCAGTGTCAGCTCCCGGTGGGCAGAAAACCTGCTACGATCTGATCTACTCTCCCTGCTTCAAATTACAGGTAGGTGTGCTTAAACAGCTTATATAAGGCTCGCACTCAGAGCTGCAGATCTCTCTGCTCTCTATGTAACATCCCCACCATCCTTTTTCAAAAATGTTGGCATGCCATATTTGACTGTATTTATTTGCATTTCCCTTTAGTCTGTTGTAATCACACTTTGGATTAAAGATTATGAATTGCAATGGAATTCATTTGAAAATTATTGAAATTAATATTTAATTTGTGCATTTTCTATTATGTCTTTTTTGCAATGTAAAATCCCCGGGTTGGAAAAATCAAGTTTCAAATTCTGTAATTATTATCGATGTCTCTTTAAATTAAGAGCAGTAGGCCCAGCAAAACTTGAACAAACCTAAAACAGTCCTTTGATGCTGTCATAAAGTACCAACCAAAATGTCCTCACTTTCCAAACATGCTTTCATTCCCAACATCTGAAACCCAAACTGGTCCTCACAAAAAAGAAACCAGTTAGTTATATTGCTTTTCCACAAGTTGTGAGGCTTTCCAAACAAGCCTGCATGTCCTCTAGGACAGCCCACGTCCCACCACCTCGTTACTCAATGAGAAAAGTTTTGGTCAACAGAGTTGCAGGTGGAAAAAAAACTTCAAAAAATGATATAACAAAGGCCTGGTTAATGCAAAATCACAACAGTGTCTCTGTCTCTCCTCAAAACTGCAGAGTTGGTCCAGAGAGTAAAGGTGAGTTAGCAGCTACGAGTCTGACCAAAGGGCAAACACTCACACAGCCACAGGTCTGGAGCCTCGTTTTTAACGGTTGCGTATGAACAAAACGGGGCACAAAAGAAGCATATGACACTCACATGTTATATAAATCCACTTTATCAGAAACATTCAAGTGTGGAAGTTGTTCTTATGCTAGTGAGCCATAACTGTTCCATAAGCACCTTTCCATTTTAAAAAGTTCTGGAATCAATCCCACTCAATAATTTCATGAGCACCTTCACATTCTCCACCCCCGGAGCACAGAGGAGGGCTGCACCGACTCGTGGTCGGTCACGGAGGACTCAGTATTACACTGTAATGTAGCTCAATCTTAACGCTGTTACTGAAACACTTTCTTTGTCATCCCTGGAATTAAAACGATTCACTGGTGCCCCCCAAATATATTTAAATCAATATGAAAAACACGCAACAACTAGTTGACCGTTGGCTTGAACTACTGACTATTAGTCGACGGGCAGTCTTGGGTTGCCTCAACTCTAATTTCCACCAAGTTGTAGTGGAACCGTTGCATCATCTTAACAACAGACTTCCTTTTAAAGCAATGTGGGTCTGAGAAAATCCAGCAAGATGACATATGGTATCGTTTAACTGCAAAGTTAGCCAGTAATGGATATTGTGAATAGAGCAAGTGTGCGCAAGACGAATGGAGTTTCAAATGTTTTTCATTCACATACTTCTTCCAGAACTTGCTAAATGAGATATGTCTGCTGATGATCTCTTGTCTGCTATTTTCTGGTTTTAAACAAGAAGCAACTTTTCTGTTCCAAATGAATGGTGGGGTTCGCTCTTCTAAAGGAGCTGCCAGTATCTGCTTCTGCTGCTGTGCCCACAGACTGACTGTCTTGGTGTTGTGCTGCCCAGTGGGCTGGAAAGACTTTCCCCCAGATGCTTGTTCCCCTCCACACACACCGGGCACTTCCCCACACCCTGGCCACAGCGGTCATGGTAAATTTCCTGGCCTCGACCCAGTGGGGCACTACAACTACTCTGTCTCCCAAGAGGGATGTGCATGTCACTCCTCTGAGCACCTTTTCCCTGCCAGCATGATGACGTCTGGCCTCTCAAGCCTTCGGTGGAGCTCCCGTCAGTGATATAAAAAGAAATATTCTCAGACGTCTTTTTTCCATCTGCAAAACATCTCCAGACGACGCCATGCTTTGATGCAACACTCCACTTAGCCAATGATTAGGTTACATCACACACGGACTTCTGCCATGCGACCTTAGCAAGCCTCTCCAATAAACTTCACCAACTCCAACTTTTCCAGAACTCAGCAGCCCGGATTATTACGCGTTAAAGTCCACTGAGCATGTCACATCCTGATTCAACTACACTGCCTCCCCGTGTCACAACGGATTAACTTTAAAATCGTATTATTAATATCTAAAGCTCTCTATAATTCTTCCCCGGCCTATCTCACAGACCTCCTTCAGACTTCCACTCCCTCCCACTCCCTGCGGTCCTCATCAGTAGGCCTACAGGCTCTATCAGCTACCAACCTCAGTACAACGGGCCTTCTCCTGTGATGCACTCAAACTTTAGAACTCACTTCCTCCTCACATCTAAAAACTGAACTCCATAGCAGGACTCAAAAGTGCTCTTACAACTCATATCCTTAAACTAACGATCAATAAAGCTGTATTAGCTGCTTATTATTCAATACTCCAAGACCAAATTGAACTCTTCACTAAGCTATGCTCGGTTGTTTGGTGCTGGGCTCTACAACACAGTATTTCATTAAAAAAAAAAATCTAGCAGCACAGTGTGCAAGAAAGGTTAAGAAACTACTGTTTAAAATGTAACGTACCAGACAAATAGAAGACAAATTTGATTCTTAAACATGTGCAGAATGTGAAGTGTAAAAGTTACCTGAAGCCTCCAGCCACCGACCTGCTGCAGATACACTGACCACAGCTCAGCTTACAGAAAAAACTAAAATATCTGGTTGCTTACTCAGATGCAAACGCTACTTCCTGTTGTTGCTTCAAAATAAAAGCATCCTACTGGTTTACAGATGGACCGCAGACCTAGAAATACAAATGTCTGTCACAGTGTGAACCATGAAGTGACACCGTTGGTCGGCCGATTTGTCTGAACATACAGTAAGTACAAACAAGTCACTCAAACCATTCCTCGGCCCAGGACACACACACACACACACACACACACACACACACACACACACACACACACACACACACGAACACACACACACACACACACACACACACACACACACACACACACGAACACACACACACACACACACACACACACACACACACCTCAATGCAACTCAAGGGCCACTACTTTCCGATCTCTACCCTACTTGGCGCTGACATCAGGAGACACTGCTTCCTGCTTCCTGCTTCCTGCCGGTATGCTGATGACACCCTGCTTCATGTCGGCGTGGAGATGCAGCAGAGCTCATCACTCATCGAGTGTTCCACCACCATAAAAACAGCTCTGAATCTTCTTCTTCTCAGGTGGGACTGAACGCCTGCCTCGACTCTGCAGTGACTCACGAGTCCATCTAGTGGTAGAAAGTAGTTATGAGAAAAGACAGCTCAGCCACATCCAGTTAGCATGCTAACTTCTGCAGATAGCAGTCCATCAACACCCAGATGTCAACAACCACACATCAACCCTGCAATTTATTCACATCCTGAAGATAATTTTACTTAATTTTCTAATGTTATAAAAAACAATATCTTGTTGCAACTTTTAAAAGAAAGTTTATAAAATTCAAAGTAATTCAAACATAATTGCTAAATGTACATTCTTTTACTTTTTCATGAATATAATAAACTCTGAATTGGCTTTTTGGTGTGCGCCCCCTGCTGTCTGCTTGTAACCCCAGGTGATGCAAAATCAACCAGAAATGACCTGTTGAGGAAATACATCAAAACACTATGAAAGTAAAGTATTTTGGAGATACATATACAATCTGCTCACGTTAGCTGGTAGTTTACTAAATCTATATTCTACGCTGGCGGTCTCCTTCATGCAGGTTCAAGACATTTTATGGATTCATTTTGTTTCCAGTACAGAGCAGACGGCTGGTTCTGAACCCACTCACCTTCCAGCCGAGGGCAACGCAGCAGCAGCCTGCAGGAGAACAGATAGATGCAGAGGCAGATTATCTCCAATCGACCACCCACCCTCCGTCCCATCACACCTGCCTTCACTTTCTATTGTGCTCTAGTTCTACACAGGGTTTTTTCAGCTGTGTTTCCTGCTGTCATCCTGTTTTTTGTTCTTTTTTTCTTTCTTTTTTTGTTTTAGTTTGGAGGCAGAAACTATTTCTGTCCCCTAAGCAACAAAAAATGTGTCTGTTTTACATTTTACATAATAAAATCATCTCTATGATGCAGCAGCAGCCACTTTACTGTCTGCTGACAAGTCGACAAAACTTTCACAGCATACACTGCCTGGAAAGACAAGGTCATGTGTGTGTGTGTGTGTGTGTGTGTGTGTGTGTGTGTGTGTGTGTGTGTGTGTGTGTGTGTGTAACAGGAGGTAGAGTGTACATAGTGTATTGCCGTGCAGGGCAGGCTCTCATCTGTGAGCAGTAAATCCTATTGAAGAGCAGATGATGCCTCCAAGCCAGCCACAGCTAACACTGTCTCTTCAACACCCACATACACACCCTCCCTCTTTCTCACCCACACATCTCCTTAATCTTTAACTTTCACATTTACACAGGGTATAGGCAGAATAACTGGAACAGCCTGCTGTATAATGTGAGGTTCTGAAGCTGCAGTTCCTCTAACAGCCTCAGTAAAATCCTCAGTGTGCAGTGATGTTGGATTTTGTACCATAGTGAGGTTTCCATCTATGAAAAGTTGGTGTACATTATACAGAAGGAAATACAAAATACATAAAAGATGAGGGACAGGTTTAAAAAACGTTTGTGTGGAATGAACACAGGCATGAAACATGTATCTTTAACATCAGTGATTTACACTCTCATTATAATTTTGACCATTAACAAAGTGATTCATAGATAGTACATCCAATGGTACACATGGAAATGATAATAGCTAATAGCATATTTAGTTTTTAAAAATAAAAACAAATAGGCTAAGAAAATAGTGCCTGGGTTATTTTCTCCAATGAATCCATGGCAACATCATACTTCCTGTTTCATAATTTAATAAAATGTAAAAGGTACGTTTCTCCACATCACAACTGTCTAACCTGCATATTCCACAGAAGTCACCCGTGTGTGCGCCGCGATTTTGTTCCGTCCTCTGGCGGCTTTTGTGCTGCAGCCTCCAGAAAAACATGCGTTTTAGTCATTAAAAACATGAATCCTCCTATTTATTGCGTAACTATTTCACATACGGTGTCTGTGGCGGGAGGAGAAAGCATTTCTTGTCCAAACTGAGAGGCCGCGGGGGTCGACGGTGATGTTTTTTTACGAGGGGACTTTGCACATGGGTGTTTTATTTTGAAAATTTGACCGTGATGTCCCAAACTTATGTTGGTAGGTTCACTTGTTAAACTGAGATTTAAGATGAGCGCGGTGAGCAGATGAATGTGAGAACAAACTCTGCACACACGTTCTACACATTATTCACAACAAAGCTGAAAAGAAACACGAAGCAAAAACACACTTTTGACTCGAGTAACATTTAAGAATATAGTCATGATTTGTTATAAGGGCTGCTTGTTCATGCTGTTAAAAAGGGCACGAGGACGTCCGGGAGCAATGCATGTGTTGCATCGCAGTTTCACCTCCAAAAAGTCATTTTGAATTACAACGACATCATGAGAGGAATTAACGAGGACTGCAGTGTGTGATGCAGTGAGTGAAAGTCACTGTGAGAACTACGGAGTTTTGCCTGACCGCTGTTGATTGATGCTCCTGTATGTGAAGCACAGCTGTGACGACGGGGTGCTGTGTGTTATTACTGTGTAGTTAAACTCCACCCTCCTGCTCCCTGAAACACACACATCTTTTGTTTTAATTAATGTGAGTGTTGCAAGCTTCCCAGATGGTTTCCTGCAATATTTTACAGAGTGTCCTGTAGTAATTTGTCTGTAGGCCTGTTGGTCTGTAATGGCTGGACGAATACAACCTCCCCAGCATGAACAAAATAAACCAGCCTTCAACCAAGAGCAGACACTAAAAAGTGGGTTTTTAAACTCTCTGTTGTCATTTTGTTTCGCGGTCAAGATGTGATTAATGTTGCAGGCACATTATGCCGACTGATGTAAGTGTCGGGCTAACTTTAATGTCATAGTTTTACGAAGTTACTCATGCACATTGGCACATGTGAATATTACACAAGTATCATTGTGTAAAAGTTCAAACAGCTTCTTTTAAACCAAATGCATTATTTTTCTCTCCCTAATTTCAGACCAACACTATGATTTTATTGTTGAAATAAAGTGGAAAGATCAACATTTTATTTCATAAGTTCTCATTGGTTTGAATGAGTAATTAAGACTACAGATGTGTTATACTGGTTGAGTTTGGCTCTTTTACCCTGAGAACTAAATATAGTAGTGGACAAAAAAGTTAGAGCCCCTGCTTTGACACCCACTCCATTGCCACTGGACCATGTTACGATGTCCCGATGCCCACAGTTTAATCTCTCCAGCATCCCAGAGCCATTGGTCATTACTGACTGGTCACCATTAATGAAGTACTTCAGATGGCACTTACTGTATTTAATGATAAAATGTTCAATATTGCAATAAATTCCATTATCTTACCATCAAAACAAAAGGTGAGACATTAACATGGTGTTGTTAAAGTCAAAGTCAAATGTATTGTCAATTCACCATATGTACAAGACATACAGAGAGATCAAAATATTATTTCTCTCAGTGCCACATGTCCAAAGATTATTATTCTATTATATTGTGCCTGTATTTCCTCCTATGCATGAGCACCTTATTTAATAATAAAGGGACAGCTTAGACCTTATTTGATCAAACTGCAGATGATGTCCTGTTCTACAGCAACATGAGAACCTGAAAGTGCAGATGGAGAACGCCACACGCTGCAGCAGCCATGTTTGAGTTGAGCCGACTCAACAGCTTCATGTTGCTTTTACACAGGTTGTCTGTCTGACGGCAGCTTGAGCATGTCGTGTGTGTGTGTGTGTGTGTGTGTGTGTGTGTGTGTGTGTGTGTGTGTGTGTGTGTGTGTGTGTGTGTGTGTGTCCCTTACACACTGCAGTACAGTGTGTTTTGTATACATGTGTGAGTTTACACAGTTTATGATTGCAGCCTGAAGCTATTTTCTAAAACACAGTGGTGCAGCAGCAGTAATTATTTTTTGGCCTTGAGTCGCTAATATACATTTAATTGCTTGCCATTTCCCAAGGAAGGGTTTTTATCTCCCCTGACGTGACGCCAGAAAAGTGTTAATCATTTTGCCAAGGTGAAAATGCCAAGGGGGTTTCACAGTGGAGGAACCCATCCTCAATCACGTAAGTCCATCATCACACACTGAAAAGAACTGTGGCTTATGTTGGGTTATCTGGACATGTCAAATACCGGGTTTCTCTTTATTAAACCTGCTGACTTGAGAATCATCCCGATTTTCATTCAAACTTCCTTCTTGGACTGAATCTTTGTGAATTCTTGGTCAATACATCTTTCAAAATTCTCCAGCAGCAATAATAGAGACCATCTTTGAGTGGGCCAAAAATTAAAAAGATGTAATTTCAAAGATTTATGATTATCTTACCTGAGCTCATCAATGTCACCACGGAGAGGTGGATATACATGTGAGGAATTAAATACCTGGTACGTAACAGTGGATCGGATATTCTCAATATCCTTTAATGGCAGATATCATTTCAAAAATGTCAGTGTGTTCACTGTTCCAGGGCCAAAAAGTGACATGGCAACCAATCTTGATTGAGCCATTAAGGAACAGCACTGAACCTGCTGCTTCATACCTTCAATTCTGAGCTGCCCTCTAGTGGCTAAATTATCTGACAGAATATTCAAATGTCTCTAATACTCAACTCTACTTGCTCTATTTTCCTTTTCCAGCCTTTTCGGGTTCATGAATTTGTATAACTGACTGATTTTGTAACAGTCTATGGAAATTAATCTTTATTGTTCTTGTTTTGTTCTATTTGTATTCCCATTTACTTTGAAAAACTAATAATAATAAAAAAAAAGTTTTCAAAACTATCTAAAAATCTATCCAAGTGCAAGCCAAGATTGTACCTCATCACAGACAAAACAGTATCTGGATATATGTCAGCAGATCAGTAAAAATAGAGCAGAACATAAATGCTAAAGGTCGTGGCCATTTAAAGGTCCAATATTGTATGACTTCACATTTCCATTTTTTGTTACGTGTGCTATATAAATATATAAATACTAAAACTACGAAAGTGTGAATGACTGAATCTACATATAAATGCACACAGTCACAATATAGCAACTGTGCCGTTTGGACTTCTATAAATTTGTGATGTCACAAACTCAAGCTAATGTCATACGACGGCCCTCAGCACGGCCCGCTGTTTAACCGCTGACTCCCTCAGAAAAGAGTCAGCCAATAACAAACTATACTGAAATGGCATTTGGTACTTAAAGCCACACAAAAAATATTCGTATGGTTATCAAGACTGCAAATAAACCAGGAAAACTGTAAATGACAGCACTTTCAAAAAAACTTGTATTTTAACATTTTTTGTTGCATTTGTAAAAGCTTGTTAAAATTGAAAGAAAAATATCATGTCAATCAATGTCTTATTTTATCAGATTCTCTAACTGATCGTTATGCAGATACATATTTCAGTCTTAAGAAATGCTCGACTGATTACTGATTATTCAGGGAAGAGGTTTTCTTGGAAGCATTGCTGTCTGCTTTAGTGTATTTTTTGGACAGATCATCCAACAGACTTAAATATAACCATAAAAACAAACCACTCAGCACTTATTGAGAAGAAATAAAAATGTTGACTGTCGTCAGCAGACACATAAATGATCCTTAGCTGTGTTGATTAAAAAGTAGTTCAGCTCCTATTTTATATTTTCTCTGAAACATGATGTGGATTCGTCAAAAAAAAGTAGCTGAACATAAAATCCATTGATGAACATGGAGACGACGGTTTAAAACTGAAAAACATGCTCTGGTTCATTTCTGACAACATAGAAAACTCCATTCACCGAGGAGGACCATGAGATGAGGTTGAACCTTGAAGGCAAATGTAGCAAGTAGTAAAACAAGCGTTTAGTCAAAGTAAAACTGTTTTTTTCAGATTGCTTCCACACAACTTCTGGCCCACAAAAAAAAAGAGAAAAACCCCAAAAACCAGCATTAATCTGAACAGACATGCCGTCATACTTGACCTCTTTAAGCTAACAGTCAACAGCCGTTTAAAAAAGGGAACACCATGAATCCACTCATTCCCTGGGAGGGATGCTCTTCTCCTGCCTGATGTGCCGTTTAGATGCTCATCATTGGAGAGAACCATCTGTGCTGCCTCCTTTCCAATCCCCTCTCGTTTGTCTGTCACTCAAACTCCCCGTCTCTGCCTTCCCATGGTTTTAATTCCTCCTGTATTTTTTGTTTGACCCATCTACCTCTCAATCACGCCTTTCTCTCTCCGTAACCATTCTTCCTACACGCTTCCATCTCCTCGTCTGTCTCCATCTCTATGTGACAGTGTGTGTGCGCCTCTGATTAGGTTTGGATTAGATAAACCAGAGAATAGGCGGCTTACATCTCAAGCTTGAGGGAAGGGTGGTGGGAGAATAATGATGAGACTGGAGAGACGAGGACCATAGTGGGAGGAAAAGAGGATGAAGTACAGAAATGAGGGAGCCATCTTATTTCAATGCATATTTAAAAGTACAGATTATCCTCACTGGACCCTCGGCAGGAAGACGTCTGAAGTCACATTCTTCCACATCCTCACCACAAAACACTGCGAAGTACAAACAGGGCAGAAAACATGAGATATGGAAGCGACTATAAACACACTGTGAAAGCTTCGAGGTTCAGCAAATTTCTGTTGTCTAACCGTATAAAAGATTGAGACACAGCAACACACTGAAAGGATCCTCTCTGACTGTTTTCTACACTGACATCAAAACCCTGAAATAACAAAAGTGTAATTTTGTGGTGAGAAAAAGGTGAAAAGAAGCAAAATACGTTTCATATTTTATATTTCTCCAAGTAGCCACCGTTTTCCATGATCTTCTTCTGATCACGAACAGTACTGAGCTTCATGAAGCTGAGCATTGTCGAGAGTTAACTAGAGAAACTTTTTACCTTCTGATTGTTTTCCAGAACCTCACTTGTGTTGGTATATAGAAAATAACACAATTCAACCACTGCAGTAATCCATTTTATGTCAGAAAACATTCAATTAGGTAAAGAGAAACGACAGTCCATCACTAGTTAAGACATTAAGGTCAGTCAGTCTGGAAAACCTTCAACCTTTTTTCAAGTTCTTGTCACAAAGGCATCAAATGCTGTGATGAAGAAAACCGAGAATTCCCTCTGCTGCAGAGAAGTTCATCAGAAATCAACTATTACCAGCAGCTCAGACTAAAGACAACATCAAGCTTTCCATAGTTCAAGTAGCAGATACGCGTCAACATCAGGTGGTGAGAAGAGACTGTGTTGTTTGAACGGATGCAAAGAAACAACGATGGAGGAAGACCAAGAATAATAAAAGAACTGCGTGGGACAAAAAAACGGACGAATAGAACTTGAACCAGCGGAAATCTGGAGTTTGGTCTGAAGAGTCGAATCTGAGATGTTTGGTTCCAGCTGCTGTATTTGTGGGGCTCAGAGAAGGAGAACAGACTACTTGTACTTGTACTTGTGGTTCCCACGCTGAAGCATGGACGAGGAGCTGGGACTGTGTGGCAGCCTCACTACTGACATTGTTTAACATTTAATAAGAACCAGACTATCCCATCTGATCTGTGTTTATCAGTGTTGGATGTAGAATAACAGCAGCATATTACAAAGTAGTTATAAAGAATTATAACTACGACTGTAACATGAACTAGAAATGTAACAAGTTGCTCTTTTTAATGAAATAACGTAATTACGTTAGCGTGGCTGTAGCTCACAGCTTCAGTCTTCTTCTCTGTGAATACAGTTCTGTAACTCGGCCCGTATTAACGTTTGCACAACCACTCTGAAGGGCGGACCAAGCAGCGGTGTAAGTGGTTAACCGCATTTGCCGCGCCCCTCCTTCGCTGTGATTGGACGGCTGGTGACAGTGACGAGCGCAACTCTTGGTGAACTCTCAGTAACCGGGAAAAAAATGCTGAACGCTGTCGCTCAGCGCAGATGAAATGTTCAGCACCTCGTCACGCTGCCGGCGTTCATTAAAAACAACTTTAAAAATACACTGTGCTCAGGACAAAAGGCTTTGGTGGACACGGTAGGTCGTTGCAGCTGTGGCAGAGTGGCAGACGGTATTTGGCGTGAGCTGATTGGTTAAAAATATCCCGAGGTCTACACCCAGTAGGAAGGAACGTCTGCAAGCGCTTTTCAATGTCGGGCCGGGACGGGCCGGGCCGGGCCGGGCTATATCTGCGTAGTTCTTGAGTGCATCTTGTAAGATCGATCACAAGAGGAAATTCTTCGAACATCTTTCAGGCCTGATCTGCACTGATGTTGATACCAATAGTTAGCCTCGCTGGAGTTGCTCCAATCAGAAGTCAGCTACATTTCTCCAGTGTGGTGGTACAACAGCTATTGGTTCACTAAGCACAATCTCACGTGTGTTTTGTGTTGAGACGGACGAGCTGCGATGGTTCACTGACTCTTCACTGCAGTGTGAGCACACATCTTTGCTGTTAACCAGAGAGCTGCCTGGTTTTCTTTTAAAATGACAAGTAGAGGTACAGCTGGGTCCGCCATCGCCGTTACGAGACAAACTCAAGGTCACAGTGCAGTTACGGCATCGATGTAATCACGCTGGCATCAATGAGTTGACATATCCGAGCTGTAGACCGGTACTGTGCGTCCCCAAGTGTGACAGACTCACTCAGACAGCTGTTCTCAGTGCAACGTTGAAGTTTAAATCCTTAAACTAGCAGCAGGAAGTTCTCTCATCTTTCCTTGGCACAAATGTGTTCAGTTCAAATAGAGGAAAAATACCAATGTGACACAGTGCTGGTGGTAATGCAAAGACAATAGCAAAAAATAGTTTTCACACTAATATGATGGCAGTACTAGTTCAAGGAAGAACTGTACTGCTCTACCAGAAATCTACAGGAAAATAAATACTCTCCTAATCAAGGATAGAAAATATGAGGACAATATACAGTAAACAATAGAATAATAATGCTCATATCTATCCACTCCCTTGGTGCTTTTTTAAATGGGATGTCCTTTCCGTAGAATTTGTTTTTGACCCTCCATGTTCTGCTTCCCCTGAATATCTATTTACAGTATTTTCTTGCACATGACTCCTTCATGACGGCTTCTCGTTCACTTCCCTCAATTTTTCCTCTGTCTTTTGATGCGTCTCCCTCTCTGAGTTTAGCGCTCGCTCTCCCTCGTGTTCCAGTCCAATTTGAATATCAAACGCTTTGTCTTATCTCTCCACTCTATTATTGTCTCGACTGCAAGTGACTCTTGATGTTGCCAACAAACAGTTCATTGCTTTGGAGTATAAATACCACTGTGGCATGGGTACAGACCACTGGTGGAGCTGTCTGTAATTAGAAGGCCTCTTGGGTATTTGGTGACAGTCAAGATGGAAAACTGAGCAATCGAAATGAAAAATGTGATGATGATTTAGGCAGAAAAGCATTAATGATCATTACTGTAGACCATTTTTCACAGATGAAATATCTCTCTCATATCATTATCTTTATTACAGTGACAGTTTTTTTTTATGCAGTGTGACCAATGTGTTCTTCCCATTTCCTTTTTAATTTGGTCTAAATTTAGGCAGATTTGGTCGGGCCACCCAGAGTGAAAGCAACAACAGCAACTCAGGGATGTGCAGAAGACTAACGAGCAAAACGTTGGCGGGAATAGGGAACCTATCAACTTATTCTTCAGACGACTGACGGTTCTTCGAGTATAAACTCAAAAGAAAATCTAATTCAGTGTGTTCTCACACCCCAAAATAAAAGACACAGTGGTCTTTACTAGCCACAGTATGTGCAGGATGATAAACCAAAAATGTCCAAATGTTTACACCGCCTCCTGCAAAATCATAACTGCATATAAATTCAAAGGAACAGTGCCGTGTTGGAGGATGTGCTGAAACCCGTTTGATCCATGAAGTTCAACTGAACATAAAGTATCTGCTGCCAACGTCTTGGTGCCTTCATAGACGGTATTCTGCACCTTGTTTGACTATTTATGCTGCTTTACTGAGTGGTATGTACTTACTAGTGTATTTGATGTCATATTTATTACATCTTACTTGATGCACTTGATCTCGTTCCACGGTATCTACACCTTCAATTTGAGTCTATAATATACTGTCTAGCATAACGATATAATTTCTAGAAATCAAGTTTGAAGCAGTGGTTGTTGTCTTCTTTTTGAAGACTAGATAATATAATACCAACATTTCCATCGTTTTTGAATGGAAACAGAGACCGTGTTTTGTATTATGTTTTCATAGTGAGTCTCTCAGAGCCCATCTGCCCTAAACCTGTTTAATTAGTCCACTTCAACTTGCAGGAGTTTCTGCTGTAACGTGTTTCACTGCCACAATCAAATAAATTCATGATGATAAAATAAAGTCTCCAGACGTCTGTAGTGCAGAGATGCAGCAGGGTGAAAAGGGAGAAGGTAAATCTGCACTATAAAGAGTCACAGTGCATTAACTATCGTTCCTGTTCATGGAGATACAGACAATAATCACAGGGTTCCTGTCAAACATACACGAAACTGAATCTTCAGTCGATCAAATTCACCATGAATGTAAAAAAGCGACACAAAACAACAGCAGCACACATTTCCTCCAGCCTCACGTCCAGGCGGCCGCTGTATGCTGAAGGAGGTTGTTGGGGAGAGTGTGTGTGCTACCTGGTCATTTCTTCAGATGGGAAGCAGCACCCTGCGACTGCGCTCATCTATCATGTCCAAATGAGATGTCAAGGGTCAACTGCAACGCAGCGCATCGCCCTTTCTCCACAGGCTGCCTATTTGTCACCACAAATGAGGAAAACAACATTCTCTGGTCGGAGTTTGACACACACACACACGCACACACACACACACACACACACACACACACACACACACACACGCACACACACACACACACACACGCACACACACACACACACACACACACACACACGCACACACACACACACACACACACACACACACACACACACACACTAATTAGGCAGCCCACACATCGCTGAGTTTCTGCTGTGGAGGCTGAGACAAACACACACACGTCCCTGTTTACATGTAATACAAAGACAGAAAACACAATCATGTGTTTCCTAACCAGCAGCTCTCCCAGTCATTAAAGTGTGTCACCTTGTTTTTGGCCATTGTTTTGTTCCAAAACAAATGAGCGCATGTCCATTAGTGAACTTAGTCTATACATGATGCTGCTTCTTGATGAGGCTGCAGCCTCACACCAACATGAGGAGGTCAAGCATTTGCAAATCAGGGCAGTAAGTAGCTTCATTGGTTGAATTGCAATTAATCTCCTGGTTGCTGTGAAGCAAATTGCATCTATTTGCAAACAGTGTACTCTAACTTTTTTTAATGGGCTACCACACCTTGGTGAGCAGTGTAGTTCTACCACTGACATAATTGCACATCACTTCCCAAATAATTTGGAAAGTTTAGGAATTCTTAATTTGCACTAAATTATTTTCAGGCCTTTAGGATTTTGAATCAATCACATGCATTATCATGTTAACGCTGACAGCCTTATTAATTATCTTATCCAGCTTGTTCTTTTTCCCATGATTCCTTGCATCAATTATTCACCCCACTTCTGTTTTTTATTCCATTAAATTAAAAGACATTTGCCAGAGCAAGCAGCATGTTTCAGGGGTCTTCCTCTTCCTTAAAGATTTGGCTGAAATATATGATTTGTGAATAATGCCTGTTCCCTTATATAGAATACTGTAATCATACCTCCACCATCCAATATTGAGGGGTTGAAGGAAAACCTGAAAAGATGGAACCACACAGTGATGAATATTATTAAAAAAAAAAATACACTTGAATTCAGCTAGCTATGTTAGCTTAGCACAATGACTGGAAATGGGAAAACAGCAAGCCTGGCTGGGGCGACGTGACAGAAAGTAGCATTTCATTAACTCTCACGAACACTGTTCAGTGAATGAAAAAGCAGAAGTTCTGTCCCTACAACACAAGGCGGATCGAGTCAGAAATGAAACTTTTAGAAATGTTCAAAACCGGAGTCTCAAATACTGTTATAGCCATGAACCATTGGTGAAATAACTTACACAATAACTGCTCACTCCTAAATTCAACAAGGTTTGTTTCATGCACGTTTCAAATTTAAAGCCCACAGAAAAACCTAAAAGAAGGAATTTATGCAGCTGGAAACCTTTTAATGTTTAAAACAACTGTGCAGTAAAAGTGTGGAAACGTATCACAGTGAAGAAGACATCAACATCAAGTGGCCTTTGGATCAAGAGCGAATTCAAACAGGAGCAAATCAAAAAACAGCTGATCTTCTCACTAAAGTACATTAATTTAGTTGTTTTTTTCAGCGTCAGAGGTAAATACAAGACCTTCCATATTGGAGTAATTTGCTGTAATAATCCCTAATTGATAAGCGTGTTTATGTGCAACACTCGTCTCTGCTGCGGCCTGTCGGCGGCCTGTCGGCGGCCTGTCCTACCACCCAATCAATGAGTTTCTCTTTGATAATGGCCATCAGTATAGAAGTTCTGACGTCCAACAAGTGTTGAGTTCTTAGCAAAAAGCAGGCAGGTAGTTTATAGTTACCGTCATTTCGAGGTGAGAAACACAAGTACTCAGCCATTCAGAGAGAGGAGAGAGCAGAGACAAGCCGGTGGAGCACCGTCAGGAGATAATTGGAGCCTTCACTGTCTTTCAGGAGGAAGAGCACATGTATGAAGTTGAATGCAAGTTTAGTGATGAACAATGTTTGTTGAAACTGGCCTGTTTCAGCAATATATTTGGAAAGCTTTTTTTATTTAATTTTTCTCTATTATTGAAAAATCGGATTGATGGAGCGGTCTATTGATGAATATCACAAAAAGTGGTTTGTTGAAGTAAAAGTTGCTTTTTGCACTTTGGCACAACATGAATTACTGAGACCAAGGACAGAGGAATGTTTATGATCTTAACTTATTTAAATAAAAGTTCAAATTTGCACATTTTGTGACTGTTGTGATTTTTTGGGGGTGATGGGGGCATGACATGTTTTTTCTCCAAAGGGGGGAATGACAGAAAAAGTTTGAAAACCACAGCATTATTCCAACAATAAAAAAAAAAATCACACAGCAGTTATCCGCCCCAATATGGGATATATAGCACCTAATACCAAGGTCAGTTCTTTTAAAGATTAAAAAGTAAAGGTTTCAATCATTAAGAGTCAATGGAAAGAAATGAGTGAAAAATGAAGCACGTGAATGTGAAAAAAATGATTTGATTTTTGACTGAGATTGTGAGACTCAGGTTGGTGAAATACATGGATGAATACATGAATAAATCCCTTGTGAATACAAAGCATTCTGCCATTCTTGTTACATATGTACATTTTTAAACCGGATTACTCACGACCAATGATATCTCTAAAGACGAAAGGTTGGAAAAAAGCTGAACCTGGAAGTTTGGAGGGGAAATTATCACTGAAGAACAAACTCACATGTGGTCTGTGAAAACATCCTTGGATGGGGACAAATGGACAGATTTGCGTGCCGAGACGTGGAGATGTGGAAACGGGGAAGGTAAAGCTCAGGGTGACGCATGTGAAAGCTGCTTTTCCTCACCCTTCACTCCACGCTGAAGTGAAATAAGCTTCTGGCTCTGACTTGGTAAAGATAAACACGAGCGGTCCAGGGCACTAAGTAGTCGTAGTAAGCAGCTGAGTACACATGCACATACAGCCCGGGCAACGCACGGGTGAAAGCTCACAGTGCTGCGGTCCAAAATGACTCATAGTTAAGTCACCCAGTTTAGCACCGATGGCTAATTGGTGGCCTCAACAGCGATGATGTCAGAGAGGTCCATGTTTAGCCTTTACTGCACAGCGGTCAAGATATCCAAAACAGTCAGTTTGCAGCACAGGCTCAGGCTACGTTTCACACACTAGTTCCATGATGATGTACCTGACCCCACATTTATGGCATTAAACACATTAAAGAACTAAACTGTTCATTCTGCAGTCAACATTTGAACATACAGGCGCTGATTTATAAGAGCAGAATTATATTTGCACAAGATTAAGGACAGAATTTGTGTGCAACAGATGTTTTAAAGCCTCTAAGTAAAAATAAAGTGTCACTTTATTTGTTATACTGAGAGCAGAGCTTCATCGGTCCTTCAAACAAACAGTTCTGGTGAGAATAAATGGCATTTTTGAACAACTAGATAGACAGAAAGGACAGCTCTTCAGAGGCCAGGCTGCGATGCCCGAGAACAAGTTCTTAAGATGCGCTGTCAAAGAGTGTCGATTTTCAGACAGTCTCCACAGGGAGACATTGACTGTGTTGCATTGGGTTGAAAAGTGCCACAAAAACCTAGTAAAATGAAAAGAGAGAGAAGTGCATTGCCTTCCTCCTCTCACAGCCACTCAGCTGACCAATCACAACGCGAAACAGGGTTACATAACGAGCAACACAGACATTAGATGGAGTGTTTCAGAAGTTATCCAACATGCAGTTCAAACAGACCATAAACCAACTGAAGAGTCTACAGCCATGCTGGTGGCTCCGTGAGGCTACCGGGACTTTCCACCGAGCACCGGTCCGACATGTCGCACGCTGCACGGCTTCATATACCACCGGGAACGTTTCAGAGAAGTGATTTGTCTACCCAGTTATTTTACTTCCTGATGTGGTCATTTTTCTCTTCATTCTTTGTGACTAAGGTGTGAATGACAGTTGTTAAATGGATTGTTTTTGGTCTGTTTGTGTTCATTGATGTCTCCTACGTTGTGCTGTCGCCGACAAAGTTAATAAAGTTTGCCGAGTTTAATTTCTTGTAATATTTCACATATGGTGCCTGTAGCAGGGGGAGAATGCATTTCATGTAAGAACGGGTGGGCGGACATTCAAGCATTGACTTGAATGGCAGCAATGAGCTCCGGTGGTCCGGTCGGAGCTGGACCGGGGCGCAGACAGAACCGGTGCTGAGCTGGATGCTGTTAATGAGCTAATAAACACCTTATGACAGCAGTAACAAACTGATGATCACGTTATCCTCTTAATATTTGATAACATTTGAAAGATAACAGCTGATAGGAAAGCCATCCCTAAGTGTTGGTCATAAAATCTTGTTGGCCAATTTAAAATTTAGACCTGAAAAGAAATGAATTTCAAGGATCAAATTTCATGGCAATTTTCAGTACTGATTCCACTGGATGAGTGAAAAACTTAACCTACAGGTGGAGCCACTCATACGCTCGCTCAAACTACCGGCCTTAGTAGAGGACAACTCAGGAGATCACCAAAGTCATTGAGCTACTTTTTGGGGGGAAAATCATTAGTGCACAAAATTTGGTGGAAATTAGTCAAGTGGAAGTTGAAATATTTCATATTAAGTACATGAAAACTGTAACCAGAGGTAAAGACAGGGTGTCCTCAAAGCTTTCATCTGGAGCAAATTTCATAGAAATCCATATGATAGTTGTCAAGATATTTCACTGAACCACCAATGTCTACCTGATGGTGGCGCTAGATGAAAAGGGGATCACCAAAGTCAGAAAGAATCATCCTCTGGGGACCATGAATGTTTGTACTAAATGTTTTGGCAACCCATCCCACAACCATCAAGCCAACAGAGCCAAACCACCAACATGGTGGAGTTATTGTCGGCTAATCTCTAATGGAATTTCCAATTTAAATGTATTTATTTTTTAACAGAAAATAAGCTCTACACAAAGAACTAACAGCTTTTTCAACATATCTCGCAGACACAAAAAGAATCACATGTTGAAAAGCTTAAAATCTGTGGGTTAATTTTAATTTATTGAGAATTTCTAGAAGGCCTTGACTTGTTCCACAACATCACAGAATCCCTACAGATTAATTGAGTTTCTAATTGTTTGATTCTTGTTATTGTAATGGATTAAAAAAAAAAACACATTTCCAAGAAATCCTTTATTACAACACTTTAAACATGTTTTCATTGTTTTAATAACTTGCTCATCATCTTCTAAATGAAACAAAATGTTCACTGCACGTTTCCTCACCTGACAGATGGCCACTCACACAGACACACCTGAGCTATGGGGACACACAATTTGTATAGTAGGAGCACAGTGTGACATTACACAAGCTGTGCTCCGGATGTTGGTGAACCAGCTAAATTAAGGATAATTGAGTTATCACAGTGTTGCACTGTTGGGGTCCAAATTGGTACACATGGTGTGACGTCCCCTGGGATGAACAGTATTTATCCTCCATGTTAAATTCATCAAGTCAATCTCAAGCTAATAGCCTCTTTCTACATGTTTAATAATTACTCTAAATCACCGTCATAGTGTCAGTTATGACTTAAATGACTCCCCTTCGTGCTCCTTAAGGTGTCATCATCCCTCAAAGACTTGGATTGTGTCTTAAACTACATTTCCTCACACATGACCAAAAACAAAAATGGAAAAGTTTACCTCTCGCTCTCAATTTTCATTCTTAAGACAACCACTGAAGATCACAAAAATCAAACGGAGGCCAATCTGATCATATTTTAATGGACTGACTTTTGTTAAAATAGCATTGACTTCACTGTGTCTGCCCACCTGCACTGCTCTCCTTCACAGGAGCCTCCACTGAAAACTTTCGCTCAATATGTGAGTGCATAATAGAGTGTGTGAATATGAAAAATGATTTGGGTGCGGTTGTGCCCGTGTTTCCGCACTGAGGTTGGCAAAGTACACCAATTTGTTCAGTTCCTACACGAACAAAATGTGTTCAGATGTTCCATCTCTCCTCCCTCGTTCTTATGAGCAAAGAGTACAAAGCATTCGGGGAGCAGCTTCTCATTTTCACCAATTAAAATGGCAAACTGTTCTCTTATTCTCATAGTATCACATATGTAAGCAGTCTGACAGCAAGATTTTGACCCTACCTTGAAGGGTGCTCATTCATAGTTTTAAAGGTCCAGCGTATAGGATTTAGGGAGATCTGTTGGCAGAAATTAAATATCAAATTCATAATTATGTTTTCGTGTGTGCAACCGACTGATAGCAAGAATCATTATGTTTTTGTTATCGTATATTGAGCGTTTCTTATCTACATATAGACCGGCTCCTCCAGTGGTGCAATGAGTTAGGAACAGTGTCCCAATGTAAGACAGTCAAAGCCCTACTCATCACAAGGAGGAGGAGGAGGAGGAGGAGGAGCGGAGTAGTGTGAGTGTATTTAGGAGGTTAAAGAACAGTCGAGCTGCTGCATTCTGGATGAGCTGCAGAGGTCGGATGGCACTAACAGGTAGACCTGCCAGGAGGGAGTTACAGTAGTCTAGACGTGAGATGACCAGAGCCTGGACCAGAGCCTGGATCAGAACCTGGACCAGAACCTGGACCAGAACCTGGACCTCCTTCTGAGTGAGAAGAGGACGCATTCTCCTGATGTTGTGCAGCATGTATCTACAGGAACGTGTTGTTGCAGTGATGTTGGCAGTAAGAGAGAGTTGACTGTCGAGTGTCTCTGAGGTTCTTATCAGTCAGGGTCGGGGATGACAGAGTTGTTGAAGGTCGTAGTCAGGTCGAGGGTGGGACAGTCTTTCCCTGGAAGGAAGAGCAGTTCGGTCTTATGGAGGTTGATTTCCAGGTGGTGAGGACATCCACTGAGAGATGTCAGTCAGACAGGCAGAGATTCATGCTGCTACCTGTGTTTCAGATCTGGAAAAGAGAGGATCAGTTGGGTGTCATCAGCATAGCTGTAGTAGGAAAAGACATTCGAGTGAAGGACAGAGCCGAGAGAGTTGGTGTAGAAAGAGAAGAGGAGGGGACCCGGGACGGAGCCTTGAGGGACACCAGTAGTGCGAGGACAAGGTTCAGACACAGATCCTCTCCAAGCTACCCGGTAGGTGAGGTCGTTGAGAGCCTGGTAGTTGTTCTTCACTCCCATCTACAGCTAAAGATGAAAACATTGGTGCTGCACTGTAGTTTTCCACAACGACCGATTTGAGTCCTGAAGTTTAATCAGGGGTTTACGCCATCAGTCAAGTGTAATGTTCTTATCACAGACTGTATATAAACTTAACTTTCAGGTCTGAGAAATTAGGTCGATTTGGAAGAAGCTGCAATACCAGCGAGTGCCACTAGATTCATAACGGCAGTTCACAAACCAACAGCTGACATCACTGATGGTTGCCGCTTGGTTCTTACACTTTTATCTAAAATTGGTCATCTGCTACGAGTGTAGAACCGACAAAATTGCTTCCCTCTTGATGATGCAATGTTTGTAACTCCTGGATGTTACCATGGTTACTATCACAACCCACCCCCACACTCCGCATTTAAAAAAAACAACTTCATACTGAATAAGTTCTGGTCCTGGATTGGTTCCAGGTGGTGAAGTGGTTCAGATCAGGATAATCTAGTCAGTAAAGTGCATGTTGTCATCAGACAAAACTTTAACCAGAATACATCCCGCTTCATGCCAGTATCATTTCCCCCATGTCCAGGATGGCTGAAAATAAACCAGACCACACACACAGAACCATGAGTGTATGTGTGTGTGTGTGTGTGTGTGTGTGTGTGTGTGTGTGTGTGTGTGTGTGTGTGTTGTGTAGTAGCTATCCTTCCATGGAAACATAGCTGGCACTGACAGCTGTTGCAGTTCCAGTTATTGAGTCGATGTGTAATTGGTCTCACAGGAGATAAATGAGGCAGCATGTGCGTGTGTGCGTTTTGTGGGTGCGTGTATCTCTCATGTCTTTGCCAATGTACCAAGTATGTGTGTATCAATCAGCAGCAGGAGAAAGATGATGCACCATCCTGACGATTACCAGGAGGAGAAAATCACTGCTGAACACTTGGACGCTTGAGCACCGTTTGTCACCCATTTACAAGACCTCCCTTACCTGCCATGAAAGACTCTCGCTCACTTATCATTTCCCATAAAAGCCAGAGAGCCAAAGTAAAACTGGTTTACATCCAACTGACTTTTGTAAACTGTGGCTTAACACCAATTTCCCATCATGCATCAGGTGTGTGTGGTTAACATCATGACAGCCGAGTCTCTCTGGTTATTTCTAATAACAGCAGGACACGATAAGACATGAATAGATGCGCTGCTCTACTTCTTTTTCTTTTTTTATATGGTAGCTCTAGCTTTTTACAGTGCTGATGTAATAATTGCATAACTTTATTCAAATCACAAAGGTTTACATTTCCTGTATCAGTGGATGCTGATGTGACGGTAGACTTTCCTGTAGGGGACACTGCATAAGTGAAATATTTATATTAAATATATGAGGATTATTTTGTGAAATCATATTCTGTAAATTAAGAGTAATATACCCTTCTTTATTGAATTCTAACCTCCTCATAGGAACAATGATAAAGATCCCAATCCAGGCAGGTTCAGGTTTTGTTCTGTTTTCTGATCTAGAAGTCTTCACAGGTGTCAACCACAGGTGGATCTGACCCAACTCAACCAGTCTGAAGGACAGTTCAACTTATACTGTACATAAGGCACAACATTCATCTCTGGTTGAAATAGCCAAGCCAGAGGGAGTATTCCACACCACAACTGTCTGAACAGCATCAGGAACCTGGACCAGACATTACAGAAAAGCTCCATTAAACTCAACATCGCCAAGCAGTGCTGTGGAAGTAAAGGACCTGACTCCCAACAACCTCCTCTTTTCCAACTCAATTCAATTTATTTATATCGAGCCAAATCACAACACAAGTTCTGTCAAGGAACTTAACTTTGTAAACGTCCTTACAACACAACCCTACAACAATATAGACAGGAACCATAACAATTCTCGACCGGTTAGGATGCAAATTGTATCTATACAGTCTAAACAGACATGGATGACAAGTTGAATGATTGGTGGAAACATACAACAATGCAATTCTAGTTAGTCCTATTCTACATATGAGTATTTTAATTTGGCAATATTTATTTATTGTTGAGCTTTGTCAAAGATAAATTGTTTGTTATCTCGTGGCATACAATATGGTTATTCTTATTCTGTACCAACACAATCAGAGCACTCTCTACATATTGTGTGTGTTTAAGGATGCACAGTAGTGTATGAAATCTCGGTGCATCACGTGGAGGAAGCAAAGCCCAGAACTAAACGGATGTCTGCTTGAAGATGGCTCAGTTATTTGCTGGGTGGATTTCAAGGTGTCAGCCTTCAGGCAAGCTGAGTAAGAGTCTTAGGGAGATCGGGCACTCAAACACCAACACACACACGCACACGCACATGCACGCACACGCACACGCACACGCACACACACAAGCACACAGTCCTGTATTAGTAGTGGTCTCTGCTGGCAGAGACACTGAGCTTCTGTTTGTCTCACTGCCGAGCCCTTTGATGTGCAGCAGCATTTTGCATGCTGCTGTTACTTTCCCTTTTCTCTCTTCTCTCCACACAAACAGAGCCTGTTTAGGGAAATGTCCAAGTTATCTAATGTGTTCAGTGCATGTTGTGTTGCCAGACTCCATCTGGACAGAACCGATCCCCAACCAAGGACCAGCCAGGATGCAACATCAAACGCCATGTAAAACCCTCTAACTGGATGCCCATCCTAATTTATGTGTGCGTGTGCGTGTGTAAGTCTGTGTTTGTGTGTATGTGCAGAGATTTGCAAGTCATACTGGGCAGTTAATTGCAAAAAAACACATGAACTTATGTTATCTGTATCAATCTCCATTATAATAAAGAATAACATGACAGCAAAGATCAAGTTCAGAATCACGTGTTGCAACTGAAACATCCAAAAACAGAAATAAACCTATTGGCAGGAATTCCAGCAAGCGACAACTGAATGAACTATTTTTCCAATGAAACCATGTTATTAATGTAACGCAATACTTTTATCGGTAAAAGTACACATTTGGTAAGAAGTTTTAGGGATTGAATGATAGTTTAGCATTAGTATGTTACCTGAAGTATTCCAGATTGCACATACGTGTGAATGGAAACTTAAGGGGTTGCTGTTAGTGATTTTTGAATAGTCGTTATAATGTAGAAATATTGAGTAGTATATAGATCAGGGGTGGGCAAACTACGGCCCGCGGGCCACATCCGGCCCGTTGGTCTTTTTAATCCGGCCCACCGAAGATTGGTACAGAATTGCCCAAATCAAATCATATCATAATTATGACTGCATTCATTGGACCTTGTCCTGTAATACCTGGCGGTCCACCAGGTGGCGCACTAGGCGCAGTGACACATTGACTTGATTTTGCGGAGACCGGGCTGCTCTCTGTTGTTACTCTGCTGCTGCTCTGAACACATCTGCAACAATGAACGGGCCAAAGAAAAGAAAAGTCGACAGTGAGCCACGAGTGTTTCATAAGGAACGGACGACTAAATACTTTTTCACTGAAGTCCGGTCGAAGGCCGTGTGTCTTATTTACCAAGAAACCGTTACGGTTTTAAAGGAATACAACATCAGCTGTCACTTTTCCACCAAGCATGCTAATTGCGTTTACAACCAGTCAACGCAGGAACGGACGGCGACCCCTCAGAGGTCGGCAGGTAGTTTGCAGGATCAGCAAAACACCTTCATCTGACAAACTGCCATCCAAGAATCAAGCACGAAGGCAAGCTATTTGCTGGCATTCAAATTAGCAAAGACCAGCAAGCCTTTCTCCGAAGGGGAGTTTCTCAAAGAGTGCTGGTAGAGACAGCAGGTATCTGGTGTCCTGAGAGAAGAACAAATTAGAAAACATGAGCTCATCACGCAGGACGGTGACTCGCCGTGTTGAGATGATTGACGAAGACTTGGCTAGCAAGCTAAACAAAAAAGCAGAGTCATTTACATGATATTTCTTGGCACTGGACAAAAGTAATGACCTAAAGGACACCGCTCAGCTTTTAATTTTTATCAGAGGGATTAATGACAAGTTTGAGATAACAGAGGAGTTTTTGGCCGTGGAATCCCTGAAGGGGAAAACGCGGGGAGAGGACTTGTATGACGGCGTGTCGGGGGTCATCGAGAGGCTCCAGCTACCTTGGAGTACGCTCGCCAACGTTACCACGGACGGATCGACAAATCTGACTGGAAAAAACGTCGGGTTGCTCAAAAGAATCCAGGAGAGGGTGAAAGAGGACAACCCTGAGCAGGAGGACATTTTCTTACACTGTAAATCCGTCCTGCAGCTCGACCATGTGGTGAAGCCAGTTGTAGAAGTGGTTAACTTTATTGGAGCGAGAGGACTTCACCATCCTCAGGTTATCAAGTTTCTTGAAGAAAATGATGCTGATCACCAGGACTTGCTTCACCACTCCAACAGCCGCTGGTTACGTTTGGGGAAAGTACGTCAATGAGTGTTGGAGCTCAAACAGGAGATTATCTCATTTTTGGAGCTACTTGAGAAAGCTGACGATTTTCCTGAGCTGAGTGACACAGATCGTCTTTGTGATTTATCTTTTGCTGTGGACGTACTGACACACATGAATGAGCTGAACGTGAAGCTACAAGGGAAAGACCAGTTTGTCCATGAAATGTACACAAATGTCAGAATCTTCAAAACCAAGCTAGCTTTATTCTCAAAGCAAATGTCAAACAAGTCATTTGCTCATTTCCCCACGCTGGCTACGCTGAAAGACGTCCTCGACATGAAGACATACAGGAAATCACTGGACGACCTGCACGGAGGATTCTGCCATCGGTTCTCTGATTTTGGAAAAATTGACATGTCCCTTCAGCTGGTGTCTTGTCCCTTCAGCTGGTGTCGTGTCCCTCCAGCTGGTGTCGTGTCCCTCCAGCTGGTGTCGTGTCCCTTCACACAAGACCCTGAAACGGCGCCACAGGAGTTTCAGTGTGAACTGATTGATCTCCAATGTGACACCGTCTTAAAGGAGAAGTTCAACTCTCTTAAACTGGATGAGTTTTATGCTTCATTAAAGCAGCCAAATTTCCAAACATCCAGAAGATGTCCCAGAAGATGCTGAATGATCTCCTATATCTGGAATGATCTCCTGTATCAGGAATGATCTCCTGTATCAGGAATGATCTCCTGTATCAGGAATGATCTCCTGTATCAGGAATGATCTCCTGTATCAGGAATGATCTCCTGTATCTGGAATGATCTCCTATATCTGGAATGATCTCCTCTATCAGGAATGATCTCCTGTATCTGGAATGATCTCCTGTATCTGGAATGATCTCCTGTATCTGTCCTTGTGACAGCAGCTGGAGGAGTCTTTTGGAGAATGTCCTCCTCTGTCCCTGCAGCAGGTGGAGAGGGTGGTCAGGATTATCCAATATGGATAATAGTTTCCTCAGCATCCTCCTCTCCACCACCTTTTCCAGGCTGTCCAGTTTGCAGCCGATGATGGAGCCGGCCTTCTTAACCAGTTTGTTAAGTCTGTTGGTGTCACCGGCTCCAATGCTGCTGTCAGAAGGTGGCGTTAATGTGCCTAAAAGTTAAACAACATAAGGAGAAGAGAAGCACATTACTCCCAGGACCTGGAACTTCGCAAGTAAAATTAACACTGTGAGATTAGAATAAATGATGTGAACAGCAGAAACATGCGAAGACGATGACAGCTTTCAGAACTCCTTCAAGACGTAAATGAAGATGAGGTGCAGTCAAACTCTGCAGGTAAAGTCAGTACACAAGTCCACCACCGTGGAGTGAAGCCCCGAGCAGATGGACATCGGCTGGTCAATAATCGCTGGCCAGACAAAGTGAGTTTGATGTTTGATGTGCAGCACACCGTCACTCAGAGCAATATGCAATATTTTTATTGTGAGCAACCAAACGGATGCGTTACAGCCATAAGCCATCATCAGGGTTGACTATACATATGGAAATGACTGCATAGAGACAACGGGGGACAACATGTCCCATCAGCAACGAGGACAACTGAGTCCACCTGAGAGGGATTTGCCCGTTTGGACAAAGGGAGGCTCATACAAACTCCAAACATCTTATATATCAAAAACTAAAGTCAGTCATGTGGTACACAAATCCAGAGAAACATTAAGAACCATATTTTAAGGTCAATGCAGTGTAAAAGTGCCAATATTTGATTAATAATCAAATTGTTATGTGCAAATTTCAAATAGTATTTTTGCTTGTAATTTCCGTCCCTAGTTGCTGTGTTGGCCTTGTGATGGACGGGCATCCTGTCTGGGGTGAACCCCACCCTGACAAACTCAGCCGAGACAGGTCCATAGATATCAGACAAATTATGTTTCCTTTTTGAGTAAACACACAATACAAACAAAGAATTATCTTAAATTTAGTCATTATAAAACGTTCATTACAATACAGAATTGTGCAAGAGACATCTGATTGTCCAAGATTCATTCAGAACAAACCCAAACATCCAACCAGAGTCTGTCTTCACCCACAAGAAGAACAAGGTGGGAAGAAGCTCACAGAAACCCGTTCTCTCCATCATGGAGTCAGCCGTCAGATCACAGACAGAAGGCAGAGACAGACTACATCCACAGATTGATAGCTGTCAGCAACTACATCTCTTTCATCACCTCCAAACACACATCCAACCAGTTCACTGTTCCTGATGTGCATTTCCTTCCTGTTCCTGTTAAAGCTGGAGAGATTGAGGTTGCTGTGGTTGCTTTCACTGGACTCCAGTCCGCTCACCTCCTCCAACAGCCTGCATGGGAATGAAGAACGCAGCGACGTTTGCACCTGAGCGTCAGGCGATCCTGAGGGGAGCGTCTGCCCATTTTACACCATGAAACAGGCGGATGTTTAATATTGGCCTTTTTTTTTTTTTTTTTCAAGCCTCCTTTACTCAAGAAGACTAATGTTTCCTTTCAGAGGCATTAGCATTTTGATAAGCCCAGCTGAAGACCTCTCCCCCTCTCCCTCTCCTGCCGGAGCGATAAGGAGATGCAGTCCAGCTTTATGACAGTGTGGAGTAATTGGAAACACAGCATGGAGGAAGTCAGCGTTTAGAGGATGGGGAGGGGGGGGCTCTTTCAGGTGGATAGAGTTTGCTGATTCAGTAAGTGAGGAAATTACCGAGAGACTGAATGAAAGAGTGAGACAGGCTTAATGTATGAAACTGTAGGCAGAAGAGTGTCAGAGTGAGACGTGGAGGTAAAGGTGGACGCTTCAGTCACCTGCTGATGGAGGACTCTGTTGAAAAGTGGCATTCAAGCCCTCGGGCTGAATTTGTCTGCAGAGCTTTCTGCCCATTGAAGGTGGCTCTGCACGAATTATGCAAAGAAGCGTGAAAGGCGAGCATTAGCTGCAGCTTTTTTTCCCCTGGTGTCAGGTCTTGATGCCTGTAATCTCCCACAACCGCCTTTTCCCCTCCGATAAGCCTTTCTGCATGCGCTGCGAGTGGTCACGGTGACACATGTTAGATGTGGCATAGGCCACAGATGTCACACCTGACCAGGCTGCACAGCTCAATGACCCAGATGGAAAAATAGAAGAGGAGGTTGTGATCCATCAGATGGAAGATCTGATGAGCAGTGTGTTTCCAAATGTGTCTCTTTAATGGGTAATTAACCTCTGCAAATGTTCCATCCACCTGTCGTTGCATGTGAGCGTGCTCTCTGTGAAAGGACCGGGATTGTTTTCAAATGTGTCTTAAAACAAATCTCACATTAATGTGAATGACTGATTAAATCTTTTATTTATTTTTTTTTAGCCTTTTGTGTTTTGGCCCATGTTTGGATTTTGTCCATTAATCTCTCTTTCAAGTGTTCGTAGCTTCCGGCTCTGAAAAATGAGGCCAATGCAGAAATGCTTTAAACTGCAATACCACCAAAAAAAAGCTCCAGTTTTCATAGACTCCATTTCAATTTTTCTAAATGTCATTCGATAAATTCACTCTTCCAGAACTGGAGGCTTCATAACTTCATAACTACTGTTAACAAACCAACGGGGGCGTCGCTGCTGGTCGTATCTGTGTGTGAACACATGCTTTTAGTTGTTGAATGAATGGAGGCTACATCTGCTGGTCTTTGTTTTGTTTTTTTATTATTGGCAAACTGAAAGAGGTCGCACTGATAGAAGTTCTCATGAAGCCCACTTCACATGGGACCAAGATGGCTGTTCAGAGCCACACGACGCTAGCTTGGTAAGGCGTCAAAAGAGCTCCTCTTACGACCACCGTATCCGATAAATGTAAATCAGAACAGAAACAAAAACACGTCTGCATGCCGACAAACCAGAAACAATTTTGCAAAATCAAGAAGTAGAAACTGACAGTTTTTCCCTGCATGCACCGAAACAGAGATAGCAGCTGAATGTCTTGTTTAGGTCTAACGATGACACAGCAGGAGTTACGTGACCTGTTGTCTGGACCATGTCTCATCTCCCCAGCTCATGGCTCCATCACCGTGGGTGGATTAAGGTCAGTTCAGATGTGCTGACAGGCCGCATGCAACTTAAAGTTACCACAGTGTGAGAAGAGGAATCACCAGAATCCTTAGAAGAGGAAATCAAGACTCACCTCGCTGATTTAAATCACTTGTTTGTCACAGAAGTCATTTCATTTTTTTTGTTGAAATGTCCTTCAGTACGTCGACCAATCAGTGAACACGTCCCTGTTCATACAGCAGTGACTCACACTGACTTCAGTAGTTCAGTCTGGGGTTAGTGGAAGCTGTAAGGCACCTTCATTACTACACAGTTATGTAACCTCAGTTAATGACAACAACGTTTGAACACTTTAAACTCCCCAGTGCAGCTTTTCTGACTACAGTGATGAATTCCTGCATTCAAAGTCTCCTGGAACAATCGTTCCAACCACCTGCCTCAACAAGAGGGAAACTAAAATAACAACTGCCTCATGAATATTTACACGCACTAAAAGAACGACTACAAAATGTCAAAAAACATGATCAGCTGTGGAGATAGACTGCGATGATGGCTGCACACTACATTCATCATTGAGGCGATGGCAGCGGTAGATGCCGCAGTTCCAGCCCCGTGAAGCCCATGAAGATTAGTCTAATGCCTGTTTATCAATGCAAACCGTGTCTGGATTCAAAAGCCCACATCTGAGAGGAAATCCATCATCACATGAAAGGTTGCTCCACCTCTGCAGGAGATACTGATAGCAGCACTCAGCTCACTCTCACTCACACACTCTCCTTAAAATTCTCTTCTGTATCCACCCTAGTGACACTGCTATTGATTACAGTGAGGAACCTTAATGACTCTGCACAATGAGCAACCACTATAAATGCATAATTTTTTCTAACCCGACCCCGGGGTAGACGATCTGGCCCCATGGGAGAGTCAAAAGGCTTATCGCGCTGCAGAATGCCATCATTCAACGTTTGACACATTAGATAAGTTGCATCTCCGTTTCTGTCGATGTCGACCCTGTTTACCAAACAGGAACAACACAAGACGTTTAAACGCAGACACAATGTTAAATGCACCGCAGGCGTATGCTGACAGGCGATCAGACTGACTATTAATGATGGAAGAGAAGACTGCTGGTTGTTGTTGTTGTTTTTCCTTCCAGATATTAAGGAATGGTGATGATGATCTTCACCGGTCCGATCAACTCTGAAGATACAAGACTTGACCATGCTGGAGTTGGAGATACAAACTCTTCTCGGACTATTCAGGTCGTGTACGGTCTCATTCCACTGATACAGATGCTGAATGCTATAACCTCGTTATCATCACGTGATGTCGCATTTACTGCAGGAGGGAATGTTTTGATTAGAAAAAGGACATTAAATGAATTAAACTGAATTTATATTAAAAAAAAAAAAGACAATTCAAGTGCTTTTGAATCACAAACAAATGATTTTAGTTTCTGTGACTCTTCATTTTCTGGTATTGTTGATATATATATAACTATATATATATAGTTACATATATATATATACATATATATGTAGTTATATATAACTGACATATATCTATATATATAGATATATATAATATATGTAGTTATATATAACTGATATATATATATATATATATACATACAGTTGATAGCAGATCATGCTGTTACGTTTTGTGTGTCTGAGTTTCTTCAGGTGAACTGTATGTCGGCTCTATTACGCTCTGTTCTGGTCGGATGTGGCTCACGTTGGCTCGTCAACATTTTGGACCCACAAAGACCTTTATTCTGCTTCCTAAAGTAAAGCAATTTGTCTGCGATCCTTTTCACGTGTCCTCATCCTGACAACCCTCAGCAGTTATTCTCCAGATGCCTGCTCACTCTAGCGTTGCTGTGCACCAACATCCGTACGATGATCCACCGTTTACTGGATTATATGAATCAGTACTTTGATCTGATTGTTGATTCAAACGTACGTCTTCGGCTCCGGTGCAGCAGGAATGTTTTTGCTTGTACTCTGGCTCAGTGTTTCAAGACAAACTACCATGCAAACCAGAATATACAGTAGCTGGTACGTCAGCCAACAAAGTGACCAGGCCACACACTGATTGTTCTAACTGACAGTTTAACAATTCATAGATTCTCGTCCGTCTCCGACCGGCTTTTCGCTGCTTCCAGTAGTTCAAAACAAGCATTGAAAACATTTTACTGTCGTTCTTTTTGAGCACACCGAGAGCTGAAGAGCCTGGATGACATTTCCAGTAACGGGGTATTCACCTGAACAGGTGCCAGATGTTCTCTGGCTTTGGTTGGTAGAAAAAGGAAACAGCAGGCACGGTGTCAGTACTACATGGTTACCGAGGGTTCTCACGGATTTGCTCCATTTTCGTCTCATCAGCTTGTAACAAAGGTCTTCATCGCCTGGGCTCAGCTGCTGCTGTTTCTGCCAGTGTGTTCCTCAGCGGCAGCAGCAGGCACATTTTAATCACTTGCTGGCAGACAAAGAAACGGGGGGTATGGGTGTGGGTATGAGTTGGATGGGAGGGGGGCTGAGGGAGGGGGGCAGGAGGGGGGGGGGGGCATGTGACAAATATATGCTGCTTCCTGGGAGAGTGAGGAAGAGGGGAGAAGCCCCTTCAGGCTGAGTGGAGGGAGAGAGAAATGATCGTGTGCTCTTGTTGACTCTGCAGCAACAAATAATGAGATGAAAGATATCATTCACCTCGTAGAAGGAGGAGCGGCGACAGCTGGACGTTTATTGCCTCTGCCAAACATGGGCATGTGAGACAGGCTTCCTGTGGAGGCAACACCTTTGACTGTATAGTTTAATAAGAATACATAATAAAGAATTTATAAATATCTGTTGGCGAGGAAAACCTGGATACATGTGCTATTTGTCATGGTACTAACCCACAAAGAAGTGTTGACAGAATCAAATTATTGTATTGCCATGTATTAACATGCCCCCCCCCCCCCTTAACAAAACAAAACACAAATGTACTCAGAACTGCAGTTACGTTCAGTAACTTCTATTTATTTACTTAATTCCTTTGCAACCGTTTCATTTCAGCTCATTGTGAGATTCGCTCACACATTTTTCTGTCACTGAAAGTTTCACCAATTTGTCTGTTTCTGTGCTCTGCTGCGTGTCTGTGTTTGATGAAGGGCGGAGCCTCACAGACAGGAAGTGCAGCAGAGCAGCAGGTAGACAGGTGAATGTTACTCCAGTTGACAACAACTACACTTGTTAGTTGACTGTAAAAAGATTTTTTTTAAATAAAAATGGCCCAGGCTGTCTGCCTCGGGGAATCACTGCACACTCTGGATTCAAACTGGTCTGAATTGAAATTGTGAATCAGGTGTGAAAAAACTATGTGGCCTCATTCTTAAAGTATAAGAAAGAAATCCCCCATCATGACACTGAAAGGTCACTTAATTCTGCCTAATCACACCATGTCAAGCTGCTCAGGTGATCTCTTCTTCTGCAAAGGAAATAGAAGTAGAACCCACAGCAACATCACTTCTCCTAAGAGACAGCACCCTGCTGGGAGGACCCGTCCTGTACCAGGACCCAAAATAAGGTACGACCCACTTTAAAGCCCTCATCAGCTACAGTAATGTACCATTTATTTCCATACAGACTTTGTTTCCATGTGTTGTCCTGCAGGTGACCGACAGGTTTACCTGAGCCACCAATAGCAGCGCGTGATGGTCAGGTCATAGAAAAGCAGCCTACAGATGCCTTTGGACTTCTCCATCTGCACATCTTAAAAAAACTCATCCATTTTCCCTCGAGAAAGCTCTTCTTCCCTCTTTAACTCAGATAAAGTGATGTCACGTATCTCACTGTTGGTTGGGTCTGGAGTTTTGAGTGTGAAAATGAAAGTGAAAGCGGTGTGCAGTGAGATTAGCAAACCTCTGAGACCCTCTTTCATCTCTGCTGCAGGTTAGAGGCTCCAGGTGAGTGATGTCAGCTGATGTAAGGCAGAGAGATGGAAGACCTCGGTGCAAAGGTTCATTTTTCTCAAACTGTGTTCACAAATTTGCTCAAAAGATTATTGCAAAGGTGTGCGTTGGACTAGTGACAAGACAAGGCCTCTCTGAAATGTGCAGTTATATCTCGGGGGTCAAAAAACACTCCGAATCTGGTATGACCACCATTTGCCTCATGCAGTGTGAAACAGCTCCTTCTCAGAGTTAAACAGGTTGTGGATTGTGGGACTGGTATTCATTTTGCGTTATCATGCAGCAACATGATAGACAGCAGGACAACAGGCCTCTGGACCTCATCAAGGGCTCTCTATTTATTCAAACGGCCATCAATGAAATGCACCCGTTTGTTGTCCATTAATTACGCCTGTCTATGCCATAACCCCACCGCCACCATGGGCCACTCTGTTCACCACGTTCACATCAGCCCACACCACACCAAACGCACCAAATGTTGGCCATCTGCCTGGTACAGCCTGAACTGGGATTCATCTGAAGAGAACACTTCTCCATCCAAGGAGAGCATTTGCCCACTGAAGTCAGTTATGACGACAAAACTGACAGTTTGTGCAGAAATTCTTTGGTTGCTCAAACACACCTGTGCAATAATCGTGCTGTTTAATCAGATGTGACACATCTGCCAGGCGGATGGATCATCTTGGCAAAGGGAAAGTGCTCACTGACACAGATTTGATCAAATTTGTCAACAAAATTTGAGAGAAATAAACTTTTTGTGTGCATAAAAGAAACAAAAGTGTTCTATTTATATTTTTGTTGCATATACTGTGTACACACACACACACGGGCTGATATCTGAATTTATTTACTCTCTCATATTGGTTTGTACATCAACACCAAAAATCCAGTGTCAGCCAGGCTCTCTGTAATATACTGGATGTACCCGGCTTCGAGTTTGAACTCAGGTTTTTAGATGTCTGGTTAACATGTTCACATACAGAATGCGGATATGTGGACATTCATTTAACGCCTGCCTGGATTCTCCTGACAACAGTCTAGAAAAATGGAAGTAAACCAGACACAAGTTTGGACCTAACGAGATACAGAACATTTCTTAGGAGAATATGTTAAACATAGTCCAGACTTTATTGAAATGCATGAGGCCCTTCCCGCTGACAGAAAAACTGATTTCTTCATTGATTAGTAAAAATGGATGAAGTGTTTAAGTGTCAGCAGGTGGATATGTTTAGCCTCCGCTCCTCCAATATCAATTTAAACCTCGTAAACAATTTCAGAAGCTTGTAAATCCTCTCCCCAGGACTCACTGTGAGCTGCTCAATTAAAGCCTGCACAGACTGTCAGCATGTGATATTTCTTTCAACAGCAATACAATTTTATGAGGCATCAATACATGGTCTCACTCTACATGCCAGCCAGCTTGTTGCGAGCCAAACAGCAGATGCTTCTCTTCCTCGTTTTGCATATTCACCACATGAAAGATGGCAGCGAAGCCAAGGCTTCTCTCCACCAGGTTTAAGAAGTAG
The DNA here is from genome assembly GCF_022577435.1 of Embiotoca jacksoni. Classification (NCBI taxonomy): domain Eukaryota; kingdom Metazoa; phylum Chordata; class Actinopteri; family Embiotocidae; genus Embiotoca; species Embiotoca jacksoni. The sequence continues at coordinate 146,560 of NW_027185424.1, read as the reverse complement.
GAACTCGTCTGTGTGGAAAACACTTCAGCTATTTTCACACGTCTCATTTGGCCTCGTACTATAGTTCTCTTTAGGAATTTCTATATAAATACTGCAGATTTCAGACAAGATTATAATCACAAACACACATCTATGGTACATAATGCTGGACGCATGAAGAAACACCTCCAACACCATCTCCTGACACATTACAGCGAGAGAGCTGCAGCATTGGAGCGGATGAGACGGGGTGTGCGTGAAGCATATTTACCGTCCCAGAAGGATTGCTGCTAAATATCAGGTGATGTTATGTCCATTGAAGAACGCTGCTATACGCCTTCCATTAGTCAGCTTCTTGGTGTGCAGCTAGCTAGCTATCATTGACTGATGGCATGTGAGGGAACATCGGTGAACCGCAGCCCACCGGTTGAGGCGGCTGGACGTCCAGCGAAGCGTCTGCTTCTGTCTGAGGATTTATCAGTTAAAAAGGACTTTTTTTTCCAAACGTTAGTGAACCGCTTGCTTGCGTGGCTACTGTGGAGTTGTTGGGTTTGTCTCGGTGATGTCGGCCAGACGGAGACACACGTTGGACAATTGAATTGACACATGAAATCTGTCATGCTGAAATATGTTGAACTACATCTTTTGGGTGGACATAACAGATCACCTAAAAATAAGCTCCAAACGTTCAAACTTTCCTTTGAACATGAACATTTTACAGCTGAATGTGTCAATCTGGTGACTCTGAGATTACAATGAGAACATCACCAACATGGAACAATCTCCTTAAATGTAAGACCAACATTCAAATTAGCCAAAATCTTACCAATTGCCTGATATGCACCCCCGCATGGATCAGTGATGAAGCAGCGACCTATGCAGGACTTCACGTCACCAGTAGGCGGCTTTAGGACATCAGGCCCCTCCCCTATTTCAACAGCCAATCGGCTTGAAGCAAAGTCACCTGGTCACAGTTACAAACGGTCAGCTGATGAAGAGAGTGTTGGACGAGGCAAAGAAACGATCACCTCATCAATGTATTCAAGGAACAGCCGTGACATTAGAGAAACTCACTGTCCTCGTTCATGTTTCATATGACATGAAGCTGGGAGGTACAACGGAAGTTCAGAGAGTCGTTGCTACGGAGACGTTACTCCGTCTTGTCCAGTTGCTTCGGTGTAAACTGGCACCGCCTGCTTTAATGTGCCCTCGGCTGGAATCAAGTTAAATAGAAGGACAGACTCGTTCATTCTTGACTTTTCCTGGTTGTTTTCATTTTTCTGTGAGGATGTCGCAGGTCCTCAGGCTGTGTTTGTCTTTGTGTGCTGTGAGGTCTCCACCTTAAAGAGCTCTGAGATGACTTATGTTGTAATGCTTTACAGCAGATAAGCTCAACCTGATTTGCACACATAAAACAGTGAAATAGTCGACGACTGCACGGCACAAAATACACTTTCAAACATGCAACACTGTGTATTTGCTGTACATGAAAATGGAAACAGCAAAAGGAAACTCCAGTCCTTCGTGCACAGCAGCCGTTTTAACGAATGAAGACCATCCTCAGCTCATCACTGCTTTACTAGCAAACCCGTGAATCTGCCTCATCCGTCTCTGCCGGTGTATCAGGGAGCTCATCCTCAACATCTACACACCGAGTGCAGCGGTGAAGAGTCCTCCGTCAGGACATCAGAGGACACGTCGGAGACCCGGCGAGCTTTGAGACTTCTGCACTCCTTCAGGCCGTTTCAGAAACATCTCACTCAGCTTCACCATCGCAAACTACATCTTGAGGTTGGACTTCACGAGAAAGGTGTTTGCCTGCTGAGCACTTTGAACGAAGACGTCATTAACCGTGGGAATCCATCCACCTTTCAAATGGGTGACAGGCTAAACAGACACCATGAACTTTGGTGGAAGTAACCGTCTTCATCGAGTCCACAACTCTACTTGTAACGGCTATGCGGCTTTCACAAAAGAAAACAAAATGGAAGCCTTATCTTGTAATTATGACTTTCTGTCTCATAATTAGGAGATCTAGATCTCCGATTCCTGGTCCATTAGTCTGTTGTACATTATCTAGTAATTATGGTAAAACTATCTCAATCAGGACCAGGAGTGGGGCTGTGCATCAGGATCCGGTAACTCTGACTCTAAAGCATAATTTGGTGTATTAAAATCGGATGTGTTTCCTATTACTGTGACACTACGGGTCAGGCAAACTTCCCACTCTTCCACACATTTAAAAAGATGACAATTTTGCTCACTAATCCCAGCTAATTTAGCATTCTTCATTTTCCAGCTCACTGCATCAGGACCTGGACCACTTCCTGCCTGCCTGAGAGTCGTGTGTGTTTTAAGATGTCTCAGTAAGTAAATGCATCCGTCAGCACAGTTTGCAGCTCACCGCAAACACAATCTGTTAATAGATAATTCAGCATTTCATTTCCCAGAATGTAAACAAATATAAAACGGGGCTCGTGTTGCTAAACAGTGTGACTCATTTCATCCAAGGAAATATTCTACTTCCTGTTTCTTGTTCAACTTTACAGCTGTTCACACAAGTGATGAATTTTTAATGTGACAATTTCCAAAATAGTTTGTTGGATAAACATCACTCATATTGAAATTGAAGGCTCATATTTCTTACATTAAATCAGGTGACACCCGTCCGTCCCTCGCAATGATGGATAATCACCTTTTAACAATCATTTGACATCCAGATCTTGTTATTTTGAGGTGTTTTATCTTCATTCAATGTCATAATTACAGGATAAAGTCTACAATTTATTGTGAACGCAACACACTTTCATAAATTCTTTCTGATCCAAGAACCAGTGGTTGGTTCAGGTAATGACATAAATCTAGACACTTCACAATATACATTTTAATTTTTAACAAAAGTTTAGTATTTACTAAAGCAGCTATTATAAATAGCCGGTTGCTGTTGGGTCAATAACGTTGTGGGGTTCCTTTTACTGATCTGGATGTAAACAATTCATTTGCAAATAATAAAAAAAAATGCATCCAAATATCATAGTTTTCTCCAAATTAAAAAAGATATTTGTGCAAACTCTTTGCATTTCTTTAAAAACAGATAGTTTTGATAAAAAAAATGTTTTTGTTTATTTATGTATAATTTGAACGCAAACAAATAACCTTATTGAAGCAGGGGACATCGTACCGCTTAGGAAATGTACTTTTCCTCGTTAGTATTGCAATAAAAACCTTTTTAACAGTCAGCACATATGTCCATAACAGGGTGGACGTATCATACGGATCATTCTCCAAATATTGGCTTAAGGTTCTCTATAAATGAGTGGAAGCTCTGAAAATATATATTTTTACAACTAGAATGTATAATATTTAACATGACAAAAATGGAATTAACTTAGACCGAAATGTGTGAGTATTATGAGGGCTGACAGGCACCCGGCAGCGATATCCACCCTGGAGTTGTCAGTGAATGATACTGAATCAGGAGGAAACTGTGCCTTTATGTGGACTATTTGTATGTTGGCGACTGAATCAGAATAAACAACGTGTGTTTGTGATGATGAAGGAACATGTGATCCCGTCTGTGGTAGCATGTTTCTCTACAGGAGGGAGACCGAGACCTCAAAAGAAGATTCTGTATGAAGTTATGTCCTCTGTAGAAAACAGTCTTAATTCTCCACACTCACATCAAAGACACTTCTACATCAAGAGGAAATGAGTACATGTAGAAATTGGTCTGAATTGGATGCGACCAGGTGCCACTCACTGAAAACTCAGCACACACATCCTCAAACCGCAGTAACTGTCCAAAGGAAGCCAATTTATCTCAAGTAGGCAGGAGAGACGGATAATAGAGGTTTGACACTTGATGCAGGCAGAGTCATCAAGGTGGGCATCAGAAAAACCCTGGAGAGTTTCTGCCATGACAGGCGAGCCAGAGCTCACAAATCTCTGGCTTCAACTTCACCACGAAATCCTGAATGAGCTGAAGTCCTCCTTCAGCCCGTCGCGGAACCAGAACGCACTCCGGTCCGCTTCCAGCCGGACACCGCGCTCAACGCTTCCAGAGTAACATCTGGGTTTCTCTTCCAGCGCAGCGACCAGACAGGTAGAAAGGAGGAAACAACCTGTGCCCACCAACACCTCACCTTCCCACTTCATCTCAAACAGAAGCTTCAGGCTCTGACAGCAGAGGAGAACCATGAGAGGAGAACCATGAGAGGAGAACCATGAGAGCAGCAGCAGAACCGGAGGACGTCCACTCACCTGGCTGCGCTGCTGGACGCTCCGCGGGGAAGAGACGCTCTCCCTGGACACCTCTCCTGTCCTGTCCTCTCCTCTCCTGTCTGCTGCTCCGAGCACCGGCAGCGACCACAAAGCTCGTCTCACTGAGCCCACACACCGGAAAGGGTGAGAGGATGTCTTCAAAATAAAAGCAGGGCATTGGCGGTAAAACTGGCTGGAACAGAAAGAATATTCGAGTTATTCTTCCTTCGTTTTTTGCCACAACATTACACAGCTCTTATCAATTAATGTTGTCTTGAATGTGTCATATGGAGCTTGTTTATGTAGTGACCCTCTTTATAATAATAAGAGATCACAACTTGTTTTACAAGGACAGTTACATCATATATGGATATGGATTGTTGCCATGTGCTTGACTGGACAATCATATCTATGAATGGATAATGCTGATGGAAATGTGGTGTGTCCTATAGACAGGTCCCTGAGTGACATTAGCCCAGGTTAAAAAAAAATTTAAAAAAAAAAAAATCCATTTTCAGATTTAAATCAATCTTCACTCAACCTTCAGACCGCCCACTCTGCCATGACAGTATTTACGCAGCTCACCTGTAAAGTTTCACAGTCCAGCAACGATACATCAAAGTCTGGCCTGGTTACGTCCACAAAGGTCCAGTAGATCCATTCCTGTGAAGTATTTGGTCCAAAACACGTTGTCGCATCCACAATGCCCTCGACCCGCTGCTAGCTCATTTGAAACTTCCCGCCAGGTGTTCAGATTGACATCTCACTGAGCCAATAGGAGCTTCCATATCCTGTCCTCAGCCTATAACAGCCAACCAGAGTCGGTACCGGGCGGAAGTGTCACATCCAGCCAGTCGGAAGCCACATTAGCGATGATTGACACCTCGTATAGCCAATGACATTCTGAATTTGAGTACATGGGGCTTCAGTGGGCGGGGCTAAAACCAGAAAGAAAGAGTATCAAATTGGGAAGACTTGTGGATTAAAATGTGCATTAATGTTACTGCTTTGGGTTCTGGTCTTAATGTAAACATTCATATTGTTATGTTAGAGGGTTCCTTGTACAATTTATAGAATCACTTTTCTAAGATTAATTTTCAAATCTAAGAATTTGTTTTATTGTAACTGAAATATATCCCTAACAGAATTAAAATTGAATCGAATCGAATCAGGACCTTGTGAATTGAAATTGTGATGATATCCAGCCCTACCAAACGTAACCTGCTCCGGATATACCCTGAACCATCTCTAAATGCAAATAAAAGTACATTAAAATGCAAAACAGCTGCTCTGTAAATTATGCATACAGTCATACATTCTGCAAAACAAACATGGCTTATCAAATATGAAGGTATTCACTCACTCTCTCTCCACCACTCTTTTGTCTTTCCTTCATTTATCCCAAACATGCACGTTTGCTAGATGACATGTCTTATTTTTAATAGTTTTGCAAATAAATTTCATTCTACACGTTCTACACATTTAATATTCTGCTATTTCTATCGTCCCAAACTCCAAAGAACTTCAACATTTACTGGCTACTGATACAGTAATGATTGTAGTTATTTATTTGATTATGTTTCAGACTTCCATGTTGCTAGTTTAGTATATTTTATGAGACTGATTGAGAACTGATCTTTTATTTTTTATATTAGTTATATATTACATATTATATTGTTATTTGTACTGATGTAAGGATAGTAACAACATTTTATTTGCAGCACTTGAGAACTGTCTTTTATATTATTTTGGTGCCGTCCGTGTGAGGTCGGTCCATTTGTACTGACCTGATCTTTGGTCCTCCTGCGTGTGAATGGAGCTGATCCACTAACACTGGTGACGAAGAAGCTGCTAGTTTAACAACATTACCGCCAACTTCCAGGTATCCTCGTGGTTTTTAAAATCACGTTACTTCATGTTTTCAAACGTGTGTTCATGTTTTGTTTTTCTAAGCTACACACAACTCTATGATGCTTTGTGTTTTTTTCTGCCTCAGTCTTGTATCTGAACTGAAGCCAACATTTCTCCTTTTACTGACATGTTTGCGTAGATATTGGGATGTGACTTCTGCTTCTCATTTTATCCAACACACACGCGATGACACGTAGTGACCCTTCCTATGGAGGTCAGATGAACTTATTGTCGGTCGCTTTGAGCAAAAAGACTCCAAAAGGATGAAAATAATAAAGCTTTGTTTGAACTGATATTTGCTCTCCCTCTCATATAATGTTGGAGGACAGGAAGTGTTAGAGGGTTACACCACATTCACTGGGAAACCCTTTCCAAATATAGTTCTTCTTGGAGAGAGCTTTATTGGCAAGCTGCCTGATAACTCAGTTGGCTGTCTCAAAGCAATTTAATGCTTGAATGATTATTGCCAGACTGCTCGAGGCTAAAAGACAATGCTCACTTAAGGATTCTCTGAAAGATCAAATAAGCAAAAGACGGGTACATATGAGTACATGTGAGGATACCACACTGTAAACCCGGGAGAAAGGAGGCAGTCATTTAGAAATAACAAATATATTGTTTTGATTTTTTTTTTAAATGTCGCAGCATTCTGTCATTCACAGAAATTAATATATTTACATGAGGAGTGTTTTAATTGACTGGTTTTAAATGCCATCATCTACCTGCTGCAACGAGCTCAGTCTCACCTGGATGGAACCGGTGACTCTGTGAGAATCACTTTCTTTGATTTCTCCAGTGCATTCAACACCATCCAACCACTGCTGCTGAGTGAGAAGCTGCGGGTGGAGGGGGTGGACGCGTCCACCGTCTCCTGGATCAATGACTACCTGGCAGGCAGACCACAGTTTGTCCGTCTGGGCAGTGTGCTGTCTGATACGGTGGTCAGTGGTACTGGAGCTCCTCAGGGAACTGTTCTGTCTCCTTCCTGTTCACCTTATACACAACTGACTTCCAGAACAACTCTGAGTCAAGACATCTGCAGAAGTTCTCTGATGACTCTGCAGTGGTAGGATGTATAAGGGATGGACGGGAGGAGGAGTCAGTGGACGGCGTATAAGGGATGGACGGGAGGAGGAGTCAGTGGACGGTGTATAAGGGATGGACAGGAGGAGGACTCAGTGGTCGATGTATAAGGGATGGACGGGAGGAGGAGTACAGGGCAGTAGTGGAGGACTTTGTGGAGTGGGCTGGTAGAAATCACCTGCTCCTGAACGTGGCCAAGACCAGAGAGATGGTGGTCGACTTCAGGAGGAAGACGACGGCTCCACAACCGCTGAGAGTTCTGGGAGAGGAGGTGGACATGGTGGAGGAGTACAAGTACCTGGTGTCTCCATGACAACAGACTGAACTGGAAGACCAACATCAACGTTGTCTACAAGAAGGGGATGAGTCGACTCTTTTTCTTGAGGAAACTTCGATCCTTCAATGTGTGCAGCAAGATGTTGGAGATGTTCTACCAGTCTGTTGTGGCCAGTGCATTGTACTTCTCTGTGGTCTGCTGGGGGGGAGGAGGGGGGGGGCAGCATTGGAGCCGGTGACACCAACAGACTTAACAAACTGGTGAAGAAGGCCGGCTCCATCATCAGCTACAAACTGGACAGTCTGGAAAAGGTGGTGGAGAGGAGGACGCTGAACAAACTATTGTCCATATTGGATAATCCTGACCACCCTCTCCACCTGCTGCAGGGACAGAGGAGGACGTTCTCCAAAAGACTCCTCCAGCTGCTGTCACAAGGACAGATACAGGAGATCATTCCTGATACAGGAGATCGTTCCAGATACAGGAGATCATTCTAGATACAGGAGATCATTCCAGATACAGGAGATCATTCCTGATACAGGAGATCATTCTAGATACAGGAGATCATTCCAGATACAGGAGATCATTCCAGATACAGGAGATCATTCCAGATACAGGAGATCATTCCTGATACAGGAGATCATTCCAGATACAGGAGATCATTCCTTCCGACCGCAATAAGACTGTACAATAACTCACCTCTGGCAAAATCCATCACACAGCAATAACACTGTTGTCTGTGTTTCTTGGTTGTTTATATATATATATATATATATACTGTACTGTATATACTGTATATACTGTGCATTTTATATTTAAATTTTTTTTGACTGTTTTTTACTGCTTTTTATTGCTTTCCTGTATGCTGCTGTAGCGAAAAGATTTCCCCTTGGGGATTAATAAAGTAACTACCTAACCTAACCTAATAAACAGTCAGCTTAATAGAATCCTCCCACTGTGGAACAACCTGCGTGGGATGGATGTGTAGTTCTTCGTGAAGACACTGAACCCTTTTCACCCACAAAACACAGAGCAATCAGGAAACCTACAGAAATACAACAAGGTACATAAACATACAAAAGGTTGGTGGAATCAATTAATCTTTTGTAGTTAACATACAAATGTAACTGGGTGGTAAATATATACAAATGTAGTTTTCCACTGGAGGTTGGGTATAATTGTCATAGATGTTTGAATGTTAATTTTTGTTATTTACTTGTAAATTTAATATTGTTTAGATTACAATAAAAAGTGAAGCAGGTTATATTTGGTATTCCAGTTTCACTTGCTCGTGCAGACTTTGTTCACAAGGGGGCAGCAATGAGTAACTTCGTTTCACTGCCAAGTGTATCACAGTTTTTCTTTCAGCAGATCTGCAGATCTGATGCTCCTCATGCTGCCGTTGCATCACTACACATTCCTGCTGGGTTTAGATGTGTTGCAGGAGCTCTGCAGCATCTGCACTTCTTTTATAAAACAGTTGCCCACTTTTTAATTCCAGAGCCGGGTGGAGAAGTAATGGATGTAATTCCTCTTGAATAGGCAGCAGGATAGTGCAATACCGACATCTATGTTTTAAAAATGTGTTTTTATTAATTCTTTGCTGATTCTGATTAGAATATCCTACTTGTCACAATACCAGTATGCTTAATTTCCTTCCGTGTTTCCAATATATCAATAGATACAACAAAGCTCACCGTTTTGCAAACAGAAGTAACAGGGATTGATTACAAAATGAAGTACTCCTGGGATGATGACTCATGGATTTGGTTTACTATTGTCAAATATTTTTTTTACTGGGTATAAATAATGGATGGATGGATGAATGGAAATCTATTTTATTTTTTATGAAATGGTCAAAGTTGTCATATTGACATTTAGAGTGTATTGATTAATTCAGTCAACTCCAAGCCTAGTTTTAATCAGCTCCTGTTTGGGCTATTGATGGTAATGCAATATATCTAAATACCAATACAAACTTAACACTTCCTGTACCGTTTCAAAATAAAAGCCCTTTATATTTCAGAAGACGGAAACCCTTCAATTGACAACAAGTCTTTTATTGTGAAACATTTGCAGGAACATTTTGAAGCTGAAATTGAAGAGGTGTTTCAACAGTTAAAAACTGCACGATTCTCTTGTTGACTTGATATTTGAATTACTTTAATTTAATCAAGGTTACATTATTGACTACAGCAAACCTGCTTGAGCTGGAAATCCAGTAAGAAGAACTTTAGATTTAAAAAAAAAAAAAGAGAAAAGAAGGTACTAAAACCTGCCAATATGTTTGATCCAAATAAATCCCAGGCGATGGCTTGTCTGACATCCGTGCCACTACCATAGTCCAATGTGATGGGATCTGTCTGTCTGTCTATCTATGAATACACACACATACATACATACACACACTAACAGACTTAGTTGTGGTTCAAACGTAGCTTTCAGGATTATGATAGTAATCAGTCATAAAAAGATACTGAAGAATACAATTCAAAAAACAGTATTATTATTTTTTATTTCTCTTTTACTTTGCTCAAAAACTGCAATTAAAATTCATGATTTCTAAGAAACAGACTTCAAAAGGTCAAATGGCTCATATAGTTCAGATTGCTGGGAACAACAGTCAAAATATATTTGACGTCAGAAAGCATAATATGTCAACCTGCATCATCATCATCATGTATTTTCTTCTGCCTGTGTAATTGATCTGAGGGCTCCACCAGCTGGTCAAAAAATGAATTGTACTCCTTTCTACTATAAAAGAAAATGGACCATTTGGGATGCTACGACCTAAAAAAGGAAAAAGAAAACAAATAACAAAAACTGAAATGTGAAAAACAGCAGATCAAGTGTTATCAGGCTGAAAATTTAAAAACAAAAATACCCTACAGTGTAACAGTCATTTTTAAAGGATTTTTTTTTTTTAAATTCTGAGGTTAACTGTTAGCTCGAGAACGAGGAGTGATTCTGAGACACTTGATTTTCTTCCTGTTATTTGTCAGTTTTCTGCTTGCGAAGCCGACTTGCAAGTAAAACGTTTAAAAGGAACAGTAAAAATCAAAGCAGCACAAGTGACAGCTTAAATTTTAGGCTCTTAAAATGCTGGATGTTACATTTCCTGTCAGGAAGTCTTTCAGTAGACTTTCCTTGATCGGTAAACAGTTTTTAAGGCTTTCAGATATGAATTTTTGAGCCAAATCAAATATAAACCTGATGACATCACAATTACATCATCAGGATTATTTTCTCAAACTTCGAAAAGCTCCGTCAGAACCACAGAAAATATCACTATTTCCACTGGCTGAGTAAGACTCCTTGTGGAAAGTAAACAGACATCCATGTGCAAATCTCCTTAATAACACCTGTAGTGTGCGGTCAGATATGTTGGTATTCAAAAAACAATAAGATGGTCCACATTACCAGGTAGGAGTAAACAGTTTAGGAGTAAACAGTTTGGGAGTGAAACACCTGACAGAGGTTGCTTTTTCAAATGAAACAGCCTCAGTGTGTACATGTCAGTGTAGCTCTGTCTGAAAAGTGATTGGTGCGTTATCCAGCTGTAAAAATAAAGAATTATTCATAGTTTGTGAAAACACAGCATGTATGAGATTCTCCACAACACGGTAGTTCAAGGTGAAGAAAAACCCAAGGAAAACCTCCAGATCAGAAAAAGTCCAATCAGAGCAAACCTGAGAAAACAATATTGAAGGAAAGGAACTCTAAAGCCTTAGAGCTGAAAGAAATGTAGTGCCACTGTAACAATCCTCCAGATTTTTATAAAGCTAAATAACCAGCTGCTGAGAAGCAGTTGGTTCATGAGCCTGCAGCAGGTGGCAAAGACTGCTGGGAGGAGCTGTGGAAGGAGTCGGGGAGGTTCTTGGCGTACTCCACCAGCTCGTAGGAATCTCTGATGTCCGTCAGGCCAAACCAGAAGACCGTCCACACCCCCTTAATGAAGCTGCCGTCACAATGTTTGAAATACCTGCACAGACAGAGACATCACATGGCAAATGTTTAAATGTGTGAGCATCTCCACCTGCTGTTCATGTGTGTGTGCTGCACCGCAAACAGAACAAGGGAGCCGATCCCAGTGGAGCAGAACTACAACGACTCCAATGAGTCCAATGAGATCACTGCTCTGTTGTACAAGTTGTTCATGTTTAACTACACAATATATCAGATGATGCGGTTCTATCAGATCTCTGTCAGGATGATGCGGTTCTATCAGATCTCAGTCAGGATGATGCGGTTCTATCAGATCTGTCAGGATGATGCGGTTCTATCAGATCTCAGTCAGGATGATGCGGTTCTATCAGATCTCAGTCAGGATGATGCGGTTCTATCAGATCTCAGTCAGGATGATGCGGTTCTATCAGATCTCAGTCAGGATGATGCGGTTCTATCAGATCTGTCAGGATGATGCGGTTCTATCAGATCTCAGTCAGGATGATGCGGTTCTATCAGATCTGTCAGGATGATGCGGTTCTATCAGATCTGTCAGGATGATGCGGTTCTATCAGATCTGTCAGGATGATGCGGTTCTATTAGATCAGATCTGTCAGAACTTCTGTTGCAGGAAAACAACCCACCTTTACAGAAAACACCTGAAAACACCTAAAAAAAACCCTCGCAAGGATTTACTGTTTGTCTTGTTCTCAAACGAAACCAAAAACCCATCTTTACATGCTTGTACTGAACCCGCATTAAGTTATTTGTTTAAAAGAGACACATGTAATGGAACAAAAAGTGGGTGTGTCTCACCAGGGGTTGATCCTGTTGGTGGCTCTGGACCTCCAGAACAGTTTGCCCAGGTCCTGTCTGATACACTCCCAGAGGATGGGACTGGTGCCCTGGCCCTGCTTACTGCTGCTCACCACAAACTTGTCGAGGTAGGGAGTGCCGCTGTTCACCGGCTCCATGGTGATGATGGCCGCCGCGCTGTAACTGGACATGAAGACGGGATAATGAATACGATACTAATGTTGATTAGATCCCAGAATTTGGGTATTTTCTTGCTGCCATAGTTGCACACACCCTTCGGAGAGGTAGATGGAGTGCAGCCGTCCTTTCAAAGAGTCGATGTAGTCCCGCCTCAACGTTTTATCAAAGGACTGGTTGATGAGAGCGAGGAGACGCTCCACGTCGATCCCATCCAGAGAGCTGTACCTGCACACACCAAAAGCAATAATAATGAGAGTAAATGAAATGCAGTGTTTCATTGTGCTTTCAACCTGCAAAGGAAAAAGTAACGCAACAATTAAAAGGGCTTGATTTTGGATTATGACTTGAATTAAGAGTTGTGGTTGGTGTGGTATCTACAGACCTGTGTATGGGGTCTCCGTTTTTAAAGAGCGTCCCAGAACCTAAAACAGACGAACAGAAAGAGAAACTAGCAGTTATTGAAAAATATTCTGATGTTAAGGACTTTTTTTGATGACCAAAACCAACATCAGTGAGTCGGCCAGCGGTCTCACCTCTGTGGCTGAACAGCTCGGTGAGCAGCGTGTCCGCAGAGGTGATCACAGCCGACGACTCAGTCGGGAGCTGGTTGAGGAGTCTGGCGATGGCGGTCACTCTGCGGCGCTCTGACGTGCTCAGCCACGCCGCTGTGGACAGACCGGGCAGGTCAGTGGGCAACAACACGCTGTCCAGGACCTGTGTTCAGGACAAAGTCCTTTAATATGCAGAAAATTGACATTGAATTTATTTGCTTGTATATGATGAGATGCATGGCGTGCCTTGTGTTCTTGGCTGCGCAGGCCACCCAGGTTGTTCAGGAACATGACTTTGAGGGGCTGCAGGGCTCGAGAAACGGCCGCGGTCACCTCCGTCGGGTCCAACATCACCGAGCAACCTCGCCTGTCCCTCCCCACGGGACAAATCAGAGGGATCGTCCCGCAGTCCAGACTCCACTGGAGGAGGCTGGTGTCCACGGCGATGGAAGGTGGAGCACTGCACAGTGAGGAGGAGGAAGGCGAGGAGGGGGAAGGTGAGGAGGAAGGTGAGGAGGAAGGTGAGTGATGTCAGTGTCGGGATGAAGAAGGTCAGTGAAGGAGAATCTGTTAGAGTCCAAGTGTTTGTGTTATTCAATGATGTTAATGAGGACGTCGACTCCTCGGATCAACAGCAGCTCATCTACCAGGTTTCATAAAGTAAAACCTGACGTGAACCAGGAGCACTTTCAGGGAGGTTTTTTCTTACGGTCACATTTTTCTTGACTGTCGGCTCATTTATTTCTGCACCTCGATGGAAACAGTGCAACCGTGGCTAGAAGGAGGGAGAACTTAAGAATATCTGCTGTTTAATATCACCATTATTATGTCATAAATCATAAAAGAAGAAGAAGGAAGATAATTAATTTTACAAAATTAAAAACCTATAGAATCTCTATATACAACATTTCTCCAAGTGTTAACAAGTGTTACCAATATTGGAAAGAAAATTATGTTGAAATTTTGCTGCATTGTTGTCACATGACTGTTGTTCTTGGCCGAGTCATCCGAGGAGGGTTTTTGTACAGAATCTGAACAGCTTATTTTTTTCCCCAAAATGACACTAAAGTAATTTTTATATAATATCACTATTTTAAGCTTAGATTTTGTTATTTTTTTCTAAGAGTTTCTGCCTGATAAACTGTAATTTTTGCACTCTTTACATGCCTTTCAAAGTCCCTGGCGGTTTGTGAGGTTCAGAGGGTTAAAGTGTTCAGAATCTATCCAACTGTTCAACGCTGTTTGTAGTAGAATGATGTAAAAGGCAAATGTGACTCTATTAATGTACAGAGATGTTTACAGCATTTATGAGTCTGATTTGACATCCCATATTAACAGAACTTGTTTGTGTACTGCCGTCCAACCCTGAGGAGCCGTTCATGTTCGGTACTGTAACTAAGTGAACTGAAATAAAACTCCAGCCGAGCATACCACAGTTGTCACAGTGTATAAATATCATGAATGAACATGTTTTTTGCGACATCAATACTTTTTCATGTAATTTATTATGCCAAAGGTACACTTTTTTTTCCCTCAGATTTCAAGCAGCTGGGTTCTGCAGTAGAAATGTTCTGCAGTAGAAATGTTCTGCTGGCATAAAACATTTTTGGTTGTTTTTTTTTGGCACGATCTTGTTAGAATTTTTAAAAGGAAGTAATTTGTTCTTTGCCAGATGAAGGTTTCGTCCAACTCCTGTTGCTGGAGTTTTACTCAAGAAAAAGAGTTCATGCTGAAAATGATATATTTTCCCCTGTGGTATTAAAGTTGATACAGAGAATTGTAGAAAGCGTGGTATTAGTACAGACCAGTAGATTTCTGGTATCTCGACATCCCTATCACAGTCCACGGAGGGGACCTGCTCCCCAAGTAGAGTTAAGGGCTCATTCAAAGGTAATGAAGACAACGTCTGTCCCGACCCTCACCTGCTTCCTCGCGGCGCTTCCTGCAAGAGAAGGAAGGACTCGGCCGAGAAGAACGGCAGCACGGTGGCCGAGTGCTGCTGAAGAGCCTGGGTCAGCAGCTGGCACCGCTCCACCAGCTCTCGGGTGCTCCGAGACCCGACCTCGGGTTCGGTGAGCCCCGGCTCCTGGTGCTCAGAGCAGCCCATCACCACCACAGCCTTCATATCCATCCGCTGCAGGAAGGAGAGCCCGAATGCCAGGCTCTGGACCATTTCCCAGCTGTCGAACGCTGAGCTGTCCACCTGGGACACACAGAAAGACATCGTGTTAGCACCAAACCAAACCAAACAGCTGTCGAACAGAGATGTACTTACGGTCTGAACCTAGAAGATTAATGTGGACACCATGTTAGTGCTGTCCTTCAGAGACTGTCTGATGGAACAGAATTTTTTTTTTTATGAAGCTGTCACCTTTCTTGGGTTTAATAAGGTTGGACAATGAATGACGCGGTAGTAAAAAACAAATGTGTACCTGGGGAGTAGTTATTATAATTTGCTCCAAATCTATATAGAAGGTTCTATAAAAAAAAAACTTCAGGAGTGTGTGGGAAGAGAGTTTAAAGTGTCTATCTCAAAAAGAAAACTCTGACCAGGTGTCAGTACATAGAGCAGAGATAGTGGCAGCTGTTGTTGGTTTACAGTGAGGAGGTCAGACCTAATACCCATAACAAGACTTAGATTGGATCACACAGAATTGAATGGCACCATGTTTGTAGGTGGCAGTATGCACCTCAAACATGTTTGCAATCCACCTGTAAATCAAGAGAAGAAGAAATTGCCAACAGTCGCCTTTCTGAAGCATTTCAAGAGCTTTCGAACCAACGCACACAAAAGCACGTGGAGCTCAGGTCCTGAAATTGATCAAGTGACGAAAGTTAACAGTCACTGAAGCGACCAGCGTCCTGCTGCTCAGTGCGCGTCATGGTGCATCGCAACAGGAGCAGTTTCTGAACGTTTTAATTGCAGATCAAATGACTGGAAGGTTTATAGGCGTGATAGCATACCTGCAGCCACTTCCATCAATCATCATTTGACAGGTCTTCTTCAAAGACCCGGATGTGTGTGTGACACAAACAGAAATAAACCGGATTTACCTAAATGTTCGGTTTCAGAGCTAATTAATACAATTTCATTACAACAAGTTTCAAATTCCATGTTTCCAAACAGATGTTAGTTTCTAAATGCAATCATTCAAGGAGCTACAAATTCAAATCATGTGATTCAAGTTGAGCAATTGAAATAAAATGACGAGCCACATTGAGTTTCTAGTGACATATTTCTGCCCAAAATAAGCTTCCATCTCAATATGTTTCACAAACAGCTAATTTAACGCGACAAAAGTTTCATCTTCTACGAGCTAAGTTTTTCTTCCATCCAAAAGTTTACCTCCAGCACGGCAAAGGCAGGAGACTGAGCCGAACCCGCTCGCTGGAACTGGGTCAGCCAGTACCGAGCCTCCCGGGGATCTCCACCAACTTCATTGAGGAAAGCCTTTACATCCCGGTAAATCAGATTCCGGTTGGCCAGTACATGTCGGTCTGCTGCGGAGAAATAGCCCAGATTCTCTTGCTGGGCCAAAGCCGCAGGTTTTCCTCCAGAGCCGGCCGCGTCAGAGCTCGCCATGCGGCGCTGTGGACCACACGTCCTCCGTTGCTGCTGGCCGGAGGTCCGCGTCAGCGCCGGGGGAGAGGGGGTCGTCAGGTACTTTCCTGCCAGTACCATCGCCCTGCAACCGGGGGAACTGCTGTTCACTTTGGACATGTTGAAAGCTGAAAGCGGTGTGAATCCCTCGGGCTGACGGCTGGAGCTGCGCTGCAACGCATGAAATCTCCGCGAAAGACCGGCAGCTGCAGCCGCCCGGGCCGCCTGGTTCAACGGGCCGCCTGGTTCAACGGGCCGTCTGGATCAACGGGCCGTCTGGTTCAACGGGCCGCCTGGTTCAACGGGCCGCCTGGATCAACGGGCCGCCTGGTTCAACGGGCCGTCTGGTTCAACGGGCCGTCTGGTTCAACGGGCCGCCTGGTTCAACGGGCCGCTGCTGCGTCGGCACTTCTCAGATTTCAGTGCTCTTGTGTGGAACTCAGTCGAAGTCCATTCCCACTGATAATAGACCCCCCCCCCCCCCCCACACACACACACACACACACACTCCCAAAATTATCTGTTTCTCTGGTTTTATTATTTATTAGTATGTGTTTGAGTCAAATTAAATTTAGTGTTTTATTCTATAAACTACTGACAACATTTCTCCCAAATTTCAAATAAAATAAAACTGAAAGCAGTGACGTACGGGCCCTCGCACTCCGCGTGGCCTCCCCGAAGCCGTCTCCCCGACGTGCAGCGCGCGAGGGACCGTATACCCGCTTAAAGTTGCTATTTTTGTCTCGTTTCCTGTCTCCAGCAGGGGGCGCTGGCGAGCCTTTTGGCCACGCCCACTCGCAAAACACATCACCACGCCGGACATATGTGACACGTTTCGTGAGGTTTCAAGCATCCTTTGACCTTAAACATCAACTTCCTGTGTCACGGCGAGACATCCAACTTTGCCGCATCGTCACGGCGACGCCCATTGATGAAGTCGAATGAATGTCTCAATATATCATCAACCACATGTTTAGGTTATTGTGACCCGACTTTAGGTTCATGTGATCAACCAGCTCGACGTAGAATGTGAAAGTATGAAAAGTGTCATTTCCGGTGGCCACCAGGGGGCGCTATGACTATGAGCAAATATTCCCCCACAGGGGTCTTCAGGGCGGGGCTGTTATCATACCTGTGATGTTTGGAGAAGGTCGGTCCATGTACATAAGATTTAAAGCAACTCATAGTTTCATGGCGAGACGCCTCTCACGGGCACACACATCGACGAAAACAAATTATTTTGATAACTTTTAATCCTTTTTAAAACTTTTTACATCCTTTGACCTTAAACATCAATTTCATGTGTCACGGTGAGCCAACATTCATCCACAGCTGGAAAAGACTCATTGCAAGTTATCGCAAACGCTTGATTGCAGTTGTTGCTGCTGAGGGTGGCCCAACCAGTTATTAGGTTTAGGGGGAAACACTTTTTCACACAGGGCCATGTGGGTTTGGATTGTTTTTCTCCCTTAATAATAAAAACCTTCATTTAAAAACTGCATTTTGTGTTTACTTGTGTTATCTTTGAGTAATATTTAAATTTGTTTGATGATCTGAAACATTTAAGTGTGACAGACATGCAAAAAAATAAGAAATCGGGAAGGAGGCAAACACTTTTTCACACCACTGTATATATATATATATATATATATATATTGCATATATATGCATATATATATATATATCTGCAGCAATGAGTCTCATTGGAATATATACAGTATATATATATATATATATATATTGGAATATATACAGTATATATATATATATATATATATATATATATATACTGTATATATTCCAATGAGACTCATTGCTGCAGAGGATAAGTAAAGGATATATTTTTGTTCCTTTTGAATTCAAAAATAGTCAAATATGCCTCATTGGTGGAAGTAATAGTAAAAAAAAAAAGAAAAAAAAAAAAAAAAGCAGAACAAGGTTGTTCAACAAATATCTTTAAAAAATGATAACTGCTGACCTGCTGTGTAAACAAACCATGTCATGGTCCATGGCCCTGCACTGCTGACAGAGTGGAGACCCACCCTGCAGTGCCACGACGTCCCACTAGGGGGATCCTCCCCTCTCGCCCATTATCTCACTGTAAAACAAGGTTGTCATCATTTCACAGGCTTATTGCTTCACCTGTCATCCATCTAAGAGGTGTTTGTTATTCGTGCTACATTCATGGAACGATAGTGGAACTTTAGAAAGAGAAGACGGTGAGAGCTGTAGTTTTTTTTATTACCATTATAAACACCATGTCTTTGTTTTCATGGTGGCATTCTGTTTCCTGAAGAAACTGTGTAAAACACCAGTCTCAGATGCCTGAGAGGTTCTATATTTCTTTCACAGGAATTTCAGTCTCAGGTTACTACTTTTGACCAAAAAGTAGAGCATGTTGTGTTTGCTGGTACTTTTCTATTTTATTTCAACTTAAGCAAGAAAGAAAAGGACAGTTATATTTTTGTATTAAAGCAAACCTTAATTATTTTAAATATGTAAAAATGTTTGCTGATGTTTGTACAGAAAGCATATGAATTTATTTGGAGCCTTTTTAGGGAAATGAGACATTTTTTTTTTTTCAGACTGAACCGTTGTTTGTAAAAGGACAGGTTTCATTACATGGTCAACATTACTCTTCCTTTATCAGAAGACTACCCAGAACATCAATACTATTATAACTTCATAAGTATACATTTAAGTTAAGCCCGGATAAGTGGAAGAAAATGGATGGATGGTTTACATTTTAGATAATGTAATGTCAGACATGTGTAAAACAGTCTTTTCAGAAAGAAATGATAAATACATTTTTCTGTAAAGTTAAATTTACAAAATTTGAGAGCATTCTTTAGGGTTTGCAGCATTACACTTTTTGTTGAGATTTTAATCTCTGATTTTGAGCAATACACACATTCATTATTTAGTTTAGATTAGATTAGATTAGATTTGACTTTATTAATACCACAATGGGGAAATTCGGTCATCACAGCAGCAAAGAAAATCAAATAGTGCACAAAATATGAAACAATGTACTTACACTACTTACAGTAAAGTGTTGAATATGTTTATAATATATAAATGTATAGATATAAAATGATAGGAAAATGGCTGAAACTGACAAAATGAAAACCAAGTGAAGCAGGAAAGAAATTCTGACGAAGGTATCGGTGGAGTTGATCAGAGAAATCATGGAGAAATCAGGACCAAATTGACAATTTAAACAATGGAATTAAATTATTAAAACAAAGAGCAGCGTGACATCCTATGAAACCTTCAAATAAAGTTAAACTTAAAGGCCAAAACTACCTCGTTCTATATTTTATATACAGCTGCAGCTAATGCATTTTTCAACATGAGCCGTCACTTCAGAACACGTCCAACAAGGTGTGTACTTTCCCCTGTCACGGTTATGAGTGATATTTGATCTGCTCTCAAATCCACGGTGCTCACTGAAGTCAGAAGAAAACTAATAAACTTTAAATATTCTGCTGGCTGCAAAGCTTTCAATTTCATCACTTTTCAAGAGGAATGAAACAGTTTTTCCATAAACTGGGATTTTTGAACAGCGTACCAACAAATTTATCAGCAATATATATTTGGTAGTTTTTAAACCAGCAAACAGACAATAATGTGAGTGTTTATATCTCAACAGATGGGTGTATTGAGCAGAGCAAGGCTGCTGGTGGTTGCTGTTGTGTGTGTCACCATCCTGCTGTCTTTCTATTCTGTGATACTCACACACAAAGAGGTATCCACGGCACCAAGTCAAAGGTAAAACCGACCCGATGTCTGCATGTGTTTCTGCTCCTGGTTGTGTTTGTCTGTGAAAGTTTGGCAATGAAAAACAAAACATGAAAATGAAAATGAAAAGGGGATCATTGGCACTGAAAAACTTGCATTGTATTGGCACTGAAAAAAATGATTTTCCTGAAAAAAATCAAATGATAACCTTAAAATCTCTTGATCTCATTTATTTTGATATATTTTGAATTACAATGTGCTTTTCTGTGTCAATCTTACTTTTTTTCCAAGATGAAAACATCTGTTCTTCAATAGAATGAAAAGGTAGAGTTTGTAAACCCCATACCAAGATTTCTGCCTACAATCCTGCCAGTTTCTTTCTCCAGAAGAAAGCTAATAAACCCCATCGAAATTAAGATAGATGCACGTTTGACATAGCATTGCCTATGTATAGCAGGGTACGTCAAGCTTGTAGCCCTAGAGTACGTTAAACCAATGCAATGCTGTGCATGCCACCAAGAAAGTAAAATCACTATATATCATTCAATAACCTTGGGCCATCCTACTGCTGCCTACACCCCCTGCTACTTCTCTACCTGCTAAGTTTAACGAACCAGGGATATTCAGCTGTGTATTTTCTCAAACTAAGCTGCACTGCTTGTTGGGAAGAGTGGATATGCTTTTCACCAATTCAGGCAACAATCTCATTTACATGATTAAGTTGTTTTGCTTTGTCTCCTGAGCGTGTACTCCCGATACTTCTATTTCATTATGGTTGTTCTTATGACTTGTGACCCATTAAGACTTCCATATTACCCCCAACCTTCTAGGTCACCACTCCCAAGTCACCTTCCCTCACCTGGTCCATGCAACTGTACCAAAGGATATGCTATCCTCAAAGATCACCTCCCCAAGGAGAAATATGAGGAGCTGGTGAAACGCCGAGCTAAAGAGTTCCAGCAGCACAAAGCCAGGTAGTGGATGGATGGATGGATGGATGGATGGATGGATGGATGGATGGATGGATGGCTGGATGCATGGATGGATGGACTGATGGATGGATGGACGGATGGAAGGATAGATGGACTGACGGACGGACGGACGGACGGACGGATGGATGGATGGATGGATGGATGGGTGGATGGACTGATGGATGGATGATGGATGGTCAGACGGATGGGAACTTGAATTATTAAATTGTGATTTTATCGAATATCATTTCAATAGCTTGGTAATAAACAGACAATGAAGAGTGCTATCTCATGGCAACATGACAATACTGAAAGAACAATGAATTTTAAAGTGCATAGAGTGCCATGATATTGCAGAACAACAGCCAAACGGCAATCAACAGTAACGTCAACCATTGGTTTTTGAGCTGCTGTTCTAAAGCCTGGAGTTCAGAATATCGGGCGTCACTTTTCTGGTGCCACAAGGTACCGTGTTTGAAAGAGCTGGGGAGGATCTGAGTTGATCTGACTAGAAACCCGAGGAAACTATGGCCGCCCACCTATAACCCAAACCTGACTGCACCACAGACCTGTCAACCAGACAGACACAACCCAAAACACAGTTTTTTAGGCCGAATATCCAATTAATGATGGGATTATTTACAGGTGGAATCTGTTCGATTTCTGGGCCCTGTCCTCCCATGCTCCCATCTCCGTCTCTAAAAAACCGAATAGCTTCCTTCTTGTTTCTAGTCTTCCTGCTGTTACTTTCATTCTCGTCTTCTCGATGGCTGCAGCAAATCACCTCCACAGCTGGTTATGCCTCCATGTGTACATACAATGCGTCAAACTAATCTTACACCGACAGAATGTGTTTTACTGAACATTAAAACCAACTTTAAAAACACTGTGCTCAGGAAAAAACACTT
Source organism: Embiotoca jacksoni (assembly GCF_022577435.1). Classification (NCBI taxonomy): domain Eukaryota; kingdom Metazoa; phylum Chordata; class Actinopteri; family Embiotocidae; genus Embiotoca; species Embiotoca jacksoni. Next base: position 124,337 of record NW_027185424.1, on the reverse strand, counting down.
TGGTGGACACGGTAGTTGCAGCGGTAGCTGAGTGTTGAACGGTTTTGGTGCAAGCTGACGGTTCAAATTAACCCGAGGTCTACGCCCAGTGGGATGCAACATCTGCAAATGATTCTTTATGGAGACTGACTAGACCCAGATAGCAGTGAAATTGGGTGGGGGTCGCACCAGACTAGGAGTTCTTACCTGCCACATCATACGATGCTCCAAGCAGAGAGACTACACGACTCACCTCCATGCACCACAGGTCCTTCCAACTGTGTCATCTCTTCTTAACCCTCTCCCCATTCACCCTCTGTCCCTGCTGACCCTGAGCACCTGTCTGACCACATCCGCATCCTCATGCCCCCCCCCCCCCCCCCCGATCTATTGCTTGCTTCCTCCTCTCTACAGAGCAAACCTCTCTCATACTTAATAAGTACATTTGTAAAGCAAACATAATATGTCTACTGTCTACTGTTTCATGTCTACTCAAATACAAATGTTATGCAAATGTCAGAGTCCAAGAGCTACTTGTTTGCACACACTACTAACACCCCATCTGCTCAACAGGACATCCTCTGTCCTGTCCAGACTGCTGTTTGCTGTGGCCAACTCCCCTCTACAGTATCCTATCCAGGGTTATACAGTACGACCTTTAACCTCCACTCTCATACCAGGTAGGCTCACCTCTATATTGTGCTCAGATAGCAGCAGGTTGAAATCTTTACATGACACTACAATTTGACACAATAGAAGGTTGGGTACATCTGAGTCATGGAAAATCATAGTGAAGGAACATATAAACTGAGAATAGTAATGAACAACAAACCATACCACAGTAAATAAATATACAATGTACAATCTTTATTCACTATAAAGTCATAAAGTATGAGGGTAGAGCCGCCGTATTCCAACGACAACAAGCTCGACAAGGATTTCACTTCATTGGTCAATTGCCAGGAAGGAATGATTCGTTTCAAACGTCAATACAAACTGAGATAAATCTTTGTCTTCCAATAAGATGAAAGTATGAAAGTGTTAGGTCATTTTAATTTCAGGTTTAGAGCTGCATGCAGGGAAGAGAAGCAGCTACAAGGTTGGTGTGATCCTGTAAAACAGATCAACAGGTCGTCTGATGATGGATTGGTTGAGTTTGGCTGGTTGATACAAGATGGCTGTTGAACCTTTTGGAAATTTAAAGATAAATCTGTAAATTTGATATAAAACAAATCATTTCAAGGAAGATTTTGCCACAAACGTGATGATTGTGAATCTGAAGAATCTTGCTAACCTTGACCTTACCATTCTTGTTCCGATTTAGAGAAATGAGGACAATGACCATCCATTCAGAAATAATTCCTTGTGAAATATTGCAATGGAGATACATCTTTTTTGACGTAATTTTATGTCTTTGTACAGCAGCCATCTTGTTGTCGACTTAGGTGTAAGCGGCACAAAGCTCACTGCAACTATGAAGGCCCATAAAACGCTGCAAAAGATGGGTTTTGATTTTGAGACAAACAGTTGTCTCCTGATGTAAGTCCTGTATTTGATCTACGCAATCACCCTAAACCTAACTCCTTACATGGACTTGTCATTCTTTACTACCACTGCCCAATATATTTGGGACAGAGGCGTGATGATAATCAACTATTTAATGATTCGCAAACATGATTAACACTGGCTTTCAAAAACTTAAAAGACCTGGTCACACTAGCGTTTAAAATGGAAATATTTCATTTCAAATTCAATTCATTCAAACAGAATCTCCTTTAATAATGGGTTTGGTTGGCGGCGGTGGAGTTAATCTCTGCAAATTTAACATGTTCAACAGGTTTAGTGAACTTTTGCACTATTGACCAACACCTAGGTATTTACTGTTGAGGGAGAGATGGAGTTCAAAATGGAAGAATTCCTGGTCGTTAAGGGTTCTGATCTATTTTTTTTTTTTTTAATTAATTAATATGAATTAGCAGGCTTTTCCACCTAAATTATTTTTTATTAGATGTAAGAAATAAGCAATCCTGTAAACAAAATATGCGGGCAATCTCTGGGACAGTACAGAGTAATAGAATAAAGATCGGGGAGCTTATCTTGACAGCCGTTAAACAACATCAAGGCGTGTCACCAGTCGCAGTGTGAATAAGCCTATAAAAACAATCATTTTGTAAATACGTTCAGACTCATTTTATTGTGTCACTTACTGGTGTGACCAAGCTTGTATTCAGTGAAACCTGACTGAAACTTCTTATAGTGTCCTTCAAGCCTTTTATATAGCTGCACACATTAATCCCTGTAGAAGGCTTCAACTCTTTTGCACAGACAGCAGGGATTGTCCAAAGCTGCACTGATTTTCTGGTTGCCGTGTGAAGTTGAATTGATTTTCTGGTTTTGTGGTTGCGGTGTGGGGCTGGCCTTCTTTCAACTTAAAAAATGAACAAATCAAAAAATAACTTTTTAAAATAGCAAAATAAGCCTGGTTGCCAAACCAAGCTGTTTTCTATGTCTTGCAGAGGGTTTTTCCCCTGGCAATAATACATCAACTTTCTTTTGATTTTTTCACCAACTATTCAGATACAAAATTTGTATAACATATCAGAATTTGCCTGTGATATGTGGCTGTAGTCCATCAGGTGTATAGCCAGTCAACTGTGATCCTGCAATATTACCAATCAAGACACAGATTTAATTGTCAAGGTTTTTCTATTGAAGAACTGAATGAAGATGGTTATGCTGGTATGATACTCTGACTCTGTAGTTTATTCAAGTGCATCTCTCTCAGGTGTTGTTGAGTGTGTCCAAAGGCATTCTGACCACAGAGATTCCTGCTGAGGAGGCAACAGTCAAAGGTGAGACTCCTCTGTCAGGAGTAACTTTATACACTGAAGGTTGTCATTGAAAATGTTGAATGAAGAAACAAACACTTGTTGATATTGAGCTGCATGAATCAGACTATACTCAGCTAAACTGAGTTACACCAGTGATTCACCGTGTCTTCATCCCATCTGCTACAGGTTAGAGATCTTACTGTTATTGCTGACTATTTGCAATCTTTCAGATATTTGAAAGATTTTGTCATCTTTTCAGGAGTCCAGGTCCTTTCATTTCCACACAGCATGCACGTTGTTTAGAGTTGGTGTTGTTGTCTGTCAAAGTCATACAATGTTATATCATCATTTTGAGGGAACACAAAGCAAGATTAGTGATTTGCACTTGATTCACATTCCAACATTTTAGATAATTGAAGAATAACATTATTATTATTATACAAGTCAATTCTAAATCAGTCAAAGGGTATTTTTATATTTATTTGAGCTTCCAAAGTACTGTGTTAACACTAAAGATTCTTCATGCTTTAACTTGAATGAATGCTCATAAATCAACATGGTATGAACATGGTTTGTACTGTAGTTGATGATTAAACGGATGTTGTTCAACTGTGTAAATGGCAGGTGCTGGTGAGGCCGTATTAATTATAGAGTCTAGCAGCCTGGGGATCCTCAACCACCTGCTGGCCAAAGTGTCCTATGCTAGCACTGTCTACCATATCAACACTGGAGACCTCGGTATGTTCTATATAAATGAAAATTAGGCCAGAAATCATGATCTTTATGTGGGAAATGAAATGGACAAAATAAGACGTACAAGTACTGATATCGTAAATGTAATCAAAAGGAATTTGCACATATTCAGTTGTATATATCTGTAAATGTGTTTTTCTGTGTGTGTGTGTGTGTGTGTGTGTGTGTGTGTGTGTGTGTGTGTGTGTGTGTGTGTGTGTGTATGTGTGTGTAATCTTTCCCTAAAATTTGTGAACACATAAGTGAATTTAGGCTGAGTGAAAGATGTTTGTGTATTGTTCTTCCATTCTCTGGAAACTCACTTCTTCCTCCTTGGACGGCACCTTCAGTAACTCTTTATCTCTACGTAGCATCCTTCCAGTTTGAAAACCATAAAGCTGTGTTTCCCATTGCCATCAAACAACCTCACCTGCCAGTCCTGTACGACATGGGAACAAGTAAGAGTGCACTTCTCATGAGGGGTTAAAGATTTATTTTTATTTGTTATCAGTAGGCTTTCTGTTAGATTTCAATTTAAAATTAAGAAAATTACAATGAATGCACAGTGCCTTCCAACTCTGTGGGGGAAGGATTTTTCCTTATTTCTGATAGTTGAAGCATTGGAGAACAAAACAGAAGTAATCAAAACTATAATTATGTAGTGAACAAAAAAATGTTGAACAAGCAAAAATAGGTTTCATATTTTAGATTCTTCACAGTAGCCACTGGTTGTCTTCATTACAGTTTTGCACACCGTTGTCAATATCTTGAGCAGCTTTGTGGGGTAGTGGCTTTCAGTTAAGTGGTGCGATTACATAAAGTAAATGTTAGAAAAATTACTCAGAGGCTGGATTCAAAATCAAACACATCGGACATTTATTCTTGCAAGAAGGAGCAAATACATGTACACTCAAAGAAGGATGTCAAACATTGCTCAACGTCTCTCCTCCGTAGGGAAGCTTTTATACAGTGTGACAAACAGTAGTTGACAGTCACCCCCATTCCCTTTAGATATAAGTTCAGTTGTAGATCATAAGATAAGGACATATGGACGTCGTAAATTAGACGTTGTAAAAGAGACACTAGGAACTTCTTAAGCCACAGGCAAAGAAAATAAAACCCATCTTATTTTCTTTCCATCATATCCCTCCTGTTTATACAAAGTATAACATGTACTTACAAAAAAATAAAAGAATCATCATGAGGAAAATCATATTAATCACACAATTGTTGTTGAGTATTGTTCAACCAGACATCAGTCATTGACACCACTTCATCTCAATTGCCATTTCTCTCAAGTTTCGGCATGGTATACATTATTTTGTCACACGTCAGTGTCTAAGAACATGTCCTGATCTCCAGGGAGGAGAACAAATACGTCTTCATAAGGGGGTCGTTCAGTCGTAGGTAGAATCGGTGTCGTATTAGTGGTCTCGTACGTTTGGTCAGTTGTAGTAAATCGCATATAAAGGATGTCCTGTTTAATCAATGTAACATTGATTAGTCTTTGGATCAATCCTTGGATACGGGGATTACAACAACAACCACAAATAATAAGTATGGCTGCTATAATTGAAACACTAGTGAAACAGGTGAGGAACAGGTCTGTCCATTTACCAAACCAAGATTCCATAATCCTGGAAAAATGATCATCAATCCCAGCATTTACAGCAAGTTCCTCACTTAGGGCGGTAAGACCCCGTAGAGCCTTGGTGACAGATCCATCTGATGCTGTATTGTTAGGAATAAACGTACAACATACAGAGCCAAACATTTTACATATACCCCCCTTTGTCAGCCAGCAGCATGTCCAATGTCATGCAGTTCTGCCACGCCATAAGACTAGTTGCATCTGTTCGCTCAGGCCCTTAACAGAGTCTCATGTATAGGACCTAAATGTGGGCGTGCCTCGGAGCATCCAATGCAGTCGGCTTTGACCATCATCTGAGCTGAGTACTGCATCCACTGTAGCCACATATTGGTATCACCATATCCCATCTCTAGTGACACCACATCTGTAAATTTAGTTATTTTCAATCGTCGGACTACAGGATCTACGTGTGAGCTCGTATTTGCAACGCTTTGGCGGGATACCGTGGTGGCTGGTTGTACTATATTTATCCAGATTAAGCCCTTTGGATCTGCCCCAGATACTAACAGTCTGGAGTCGCATTGCTTTGGATCCTTCAGTGTCAGTATTAAGGTGTTGCAGTTTTGTACGTGACAACCTGGTGCAGTAGATCCTTTAATCAGAGACAGTCGTTGTTTTAGGTCGACACAGATGCTACAATGCACAGATATTTGTCTGACCAAACTAAGCTGCAGTCTTTCCCCTTGCAGGGGAGAACCGCACATGCGTCAAACATGAGACTGGCCTGTTGCCCTTCCGTGAATGTGAGAATTAATGCTCCCTGTACCCGGTACTGATTTTTTGTTCCTTGCATATTTTCCACCAGCCTTTACACTTGTTCTTTTAGTGCTGTGAACTTTGTCAGTAGTCTGAGGTCCTATTGTGGTCTTGTTGTCTGATATCTGATTGTCAAGTATTTTATGTTGGCTCCGTACCAAAATATGGGGAGTACTATGAACAGAGCTGTGACTATCAGAAAACAAAGGGTCCCACTGAGGCCACAGAGTCCTATCCTCCTGAATGGATGCCATGTTATGCTGCCTTGAGTCATTTTAGTTGAACGGTCCATCCACAGATATACCAAAATAAGCTCACCAGAACCTACTCGCCAGGGTGTTTGTTGGTTTCTTCACTGGTTTGAGACAAGTACCCCTATTGGTATCACCTCCCTTTGTAGCCAGACTTCACCACAAGGGAAATGTCGGCTTACTGAATCTGGTATGTCTGAGTTATGTGGTTCAAGCAAAGGTCTCATCCTTCTGCAATGGCTGAGGTGTATCCAGGAGGTCCGTTCAGCAATCCGAACTGCTGTCGAGGTAGCCAGGAGTATCTCGAAGGCTCCTTCCCATCTGGCGGAGCTCCAATATTTCTTTTTTTTAATCACCTTAATGAAAACCCAGTCCTCTGGTTTTAGGTCTATTGACTGGTTTTCCACCACCTGCGTAGGAGGGACAACAGAAGACATAATATCTTTTCTTTTTAACATTTTGGCCATGTAGTCTGCAGTCGTCTGTTCAGTGGGCTCTTTCTTGTCCACAATAGGTCCAAGTTGTGGCATGTGACAGGGATGTTCGTGTATCATTTCAAACGGTGAGATGCCTCTTTCACTGGGTAGAATATGCATATTTAATGTTACCAGTGGAATGCATCTCATCCAATTCCACAAAACCTGCCATCATCTTTCTCAATTTTAATTTGATTGTCCCATTAGTTCTTTCCACTTGGCCTGCTGACTGTGGATGGTATGAGCAGTGATGTCTTCACTGTGTCCCGAAAGCTGTGGCTAGGTGTTTTATAATGTTGTTCACGAAATGTGTCCCGTTGTCACAAAATATATTTTCTGGTATTCCAAATCGTGGTATAATGTCCCTTGTCAGCGCTTTTGCTACGGTCAATGCATCCGGTGTTTTAGTTGGGAATATTTCTACCCACTTTGAAAAGGTGTCGATGATAACTAGGCAATATTTCTTTCCTTCACATGGTGTTAATTCAATAAAATCCATGCAGAGATGCTGGAATGGATACTCTGGTGAAGGGAACCGGCCCCTTGTAGGTCTCGTGTTTCCTTGGGGGTTGTGTTTTGCACATATAATACATGCCAAACAATTTTTTTTTTTAGTAGTTTGTAAAGCCATATGATGTAAATGCCTGGTTTATTATAGATACCATCCCTCCTGTTGAGACATGGTTCATCCCATGGCTCAAAAGGCCGCATATCTATATAAACTTTTTTGGAGTATCATCTTGCCTTCCTGTCATCTCCATAAATCATCTTTTTGTTGTGATTTATTTGTCTTCCACTGTTGTTTCTTTCATTTATTTATTATTATTTTTTTTTATCTCATTGTCTCGGGCAAAGGTCTTCAACAGCAACATTTTTTGTTGATTAGACAATTTTTTCTTACTTTTCAAAATCGTTTTCTGTTTCTGGTGTCCATTGTATTTTATCGTGGGCAGCCATAGGGTCATCATAAATGAGTTTAGACAGTGGGGAAGTCATTTCTGCATAATCTGGAATCCAATTCTGACAGAAATTTGTCATTCCTAAAAATGACATCATTTGTCTTTTTGTCTGTGGTTTTGGTGCCTTTAAAATGGCCTCCTTACGTCCTTCGTCAAGACTCCTAATAAGTGACCTACATGCTCCTGAATCGCACAATAAGGTTACTTCAATCTCTTCTATCAGTAGAGTCACAAAAGGTTTATCTTGAGTATTTCAACTGTACTTATCTCTAACACATCACTGGTATCCTCCTCTTTAGTTTCTAGTTGGGTCTGTGTTTGTGTATCATGTGAATGTGTTTCTGTGTAACCTGATCCTGGTGTGGTTGTGGTTAGTCATGCTGAAGCCGTCTGTGACCGCCAACTGTCTTCTCCTCTTCTTCTTCCTCCTCTTCCTCTCCTTCCTCTTCTTCCTCCTCCTCTTCTTCCTCCTCTTCCTCTTCTTCCTCCTCCTCATCCTCCTCCTCCTCCTCTTTAGTTTCTAATTGGGTCTGTGTCCGTGTTTGTGAATCGTGAATGGGTGTGTTTCTGTGTAACCTGATCAAGGTGTGGTTGTGGTTGGTCATGCTGAACCCATCTGCGACCGCCAACCGTCTTCTCCTCTTATTCTTCCTCCGCCTCCTCCTCTTCTTCCTCTTCTTCCTCCTCCTCTCCTCCTCCTCTTCCTCCGACCCTCCCGTCTCTCCGCCGCCTGCAGTCTCTTGCCCAGTGTCCATTCCTCCCGCAATTATAGCAGGTGTCGTGACCTGTCTCTCGTGGTCCTCCCCCACGGCCGCCAGCCCCTCTCCATCCACCTCGCTTCCTGCTTCTGAAATCTCTTTGATCATTATCCCCTCGATAATATACTTCCGAATATTCTGTCTTTGTAAAAGTTCTTGGCTGCTGTCTGGGGTTGGAGTAGAGGGGATGGAGTTTGGTGACGGTGTCGTGGGTTCGGAGACAGAAGCTGGCTGAGCAGCCGGAGGCGGAACGGGTGGAACGGGTGGATCAGCTGTTACCGGGACGTCTCCCATGTTAGGGTATGGAGGAGGATCGGGCCGCTGTCCCATGTTGGTTCGATTTTGTACCACATAATCAACATCTTCATCATTTCTCTGGGAGAAATGTATTTCAATTATTAGATATAGTATTGGTGCATTAAAAGCTATACTCCCTTCCCCTGCCTTTTTGTTTTTAATCTCTCCCATCTCCTTCTCTTTTCTTTTCAACTTTCCTCTTTTCAACTTTCCTCTTCTCTTTTCAGCTTTTTTCTTCTCTTTTCAACTTTCCTCTTCTCTTTTCAAATATTTTATGTTATCCGCGCCTTTTGAGTGCATGCATTTTACGTCTCCCTCCAGAGGTATCTCTTCGATCTTACTACAGCATGATCCCATTTTTTCTATCTGTAAGCCAACCAGTTAGTATGGAGTTCACCTGAGCAACTGGTCTTTATACAGTGATATCTGCTTTTGGCACCGTTAGGTTTCCGCAGAGAAGAGTTTAGGTTCACATTGCAAGGTTTCGGCTCTCCTTTACACTGTAAGACACTCACAGTATCTATTCACTCATTTATTTATTATTTATTTCTATCCATGAGCCAACCAGTTTGTATGGAGTTCACCCGAGCAACTGGACACTCACAGTATCTAATTATTTATTTATTTATTTTTATATCTACTGGAAGTTTTATTTTTATTTATTTATTTATGTTTTTTAAGTAGTTATCTGTAGGTCCCTGACCTATCTCTTAAGTCCCTGACTTAGTTACCTGTAGGTCCCTGACCTAGTTTTGCACGCGCAACTTTTAGTTTACCGAGTCTACTCAGACTCTTTAGTTTATATAGTCTACTCAGACTCTTTAGTACAGGTCCCTGACCTGACTCTTTAGCACAGGTCCCTGACCTGACTCTTTTGGGGGGGGAAATGTCTTACCCGGGTGTCCGACGTTTGATGGTGAATCAGCCTTTCTCTAGGATCCCGTCACCTTTCCTCTCTCCAGTCAGTCCTGGCCTCACCAATGTCCAAACTGCTTCGATAAGGAAACAGGCCGGAGGTCTTTCCTCAGGAGTCCCAGACTCCCCCGTGCACGGTTTCAGGCTCTGTCCAGAGAGAGGAGGAGATGTTGGGATCCGGCTCGAAGGACATATGGACGTCATAAATTAGACGTCTTAAAAGACGTTGTAAATGAGACACTAGGAACTTCTTAAGCCACAGGCAAAGAAAATAAAACTCATCTTATTTTCTTTCCATCAGTTAATTAATTGAATGTCTTGTCTTATTTGTGCATTTGAGAGCATCAGTTGTATCCCAAGGCAATGTTGGTATGGAGCAAATAGTCTGATTAAACTACTGTAGTCAACCATTTCATGACAAGAACCGCTCAATGAAGTAAAGAGACCATCATCAAGTGCATCAGCACTTTAAGATATGAAGGTCATTCACTTTGGAAAATTTCAAAAAGTGCTGTGTCAAAACCAAAACCTGTCAGAAACTGGCTCTCGTGGACCATCCTATAATGGGAAAACCAAGAATAGAGTTTACATGAGTCTTTCTCAGAGTTCAAGCTGCAGACACGTATCAACATCAGCTGTTGGGAGGAAACTGTGTGAAGGAGACCTTCATGGTGGAACTGCTGGAAAGAAACCCACAGTTCAAAGCAAAATTGGTGATGTATTCAATGTGGTTGTCTTGCTGCTCACAAAATGGAGACAAACCAAACCTGGATGATGTTATCTGAGTAACAGAACCTGGCTGCTCGCTGTCATTTAGCATTTTTATACCATTTCAGCCCTCATGAACTCTAAAACTACAACTGCGCACACGTGTGACGTCAGTTACGACCGTGAGGGTTTTGGGTCTAAGCTTCAGGTTGGGCTTTGGGATTGAGCCTTTGACTGCAGAGTAAGGGAAAAGAAACCAAGTGTTCAACATATGTGGAAACTCCTTCCAGACTGTTGGAAAAGCTCAACGTGACGACCTCATGAAGCTGGTTGAGAGAATTAAGATTGTGCAAAGCTGTTATCAGGACAAAATAGCGACTTTCTAGAATCAAACATTTCAAATTTGAAAAGAGTTTAACAAACAGTAGACCACTTTGTATTGTTCTGTATGTTATAGTAGTATTAGTGCAGTGCTACTCATCAGTACATTTATGATATCAAATTTGTCGTTAACAATGAGAATTTACAGATGTAGAAACCAACTGAATTGCTTGAACCTGAAAAAGTGCTTCAATAACCAGCAGCCTCATGTAAACCCATGTGGACATTTTATGCTGCTGGTGTTTTTTTTTTTTTGTTTTTTTTTTACTGGAATTGACTCTTTGGTTTTGTCTCTGTCTGTCAGATATTAACTCACAAGTCACGATCACCACAAAGACATTCCTGCGCTACTCACAACTGAAAGTGTTGTTGAACAGCATCCGGCATTTCTACAGCAAAATAAAAGTCATTATTGCAGATGACAGCTTTGAACCAGAGCACATTACCGGAGAAAACATCCAACAATACATCATGCCTCCAGCACAGGTACACACACTCACTCTGTCAGTTATTACACTTACATAAATGTAAAACTTTTATTACTACCACTTTTTATTTTTTTACAGGCCATTATCTCACATTTTTGACTAAAATTGATTTTAAAAAAAAGATCAGAAACATGAATTTGTTTAAACTTTTAAAGATGTATCAAACTCAAATCTGGTGTATCTGGGAGGACCCTTAAGATTTCAAGACTTATGCATTTTAACAATGGTTATAAAGTATTGACCAAACTTAGATGGATTAGTAACAATTCTACCATATTTGATGCATATCAGTCAATCAGGGGTCATTCACACCTAGAAGCAAATATCCTATAAGGACATTATTTGGTATAATCCAACACTTTAAGGTGTTATGAGGTGAGGTGTAAACTTGACAAAAAAAAGTATTTTTCCATTTTGACATCACAACAGTTTAGGAATAAATCTAATGAAAATGATTGACATAGATTTTATTGCCAAGTTTTTTTGTGTAACTGTTGGTGCCCTTCAGTATTACTTTTTACCCACCACCTCAAATGACCATTACAAAAGATCGTAAAATGTATCAAACATAAAACACGTTTCCTCCCTCAGGGCTGGTTTGCTGGCAGGAATCTGGCTGTCTCCCAGGTAACCACCAAGTACTTCCTGTGGGTGGACGATGACTTTGTGTTTACGGAGAAGACTAAGATAGAAAAGCTTGTGGAGGTGATGGAGGCCAACCCCGAACTGGACGTGGTGAGAATTACAAAGCCTCATGTCTGAGGGGTGTTTTTGTGGACTGATTTGTAAGCTGAAGGGGAAATAAAACGTACCCAAACCTAAAATATGAGAAGGCTTTTCAATTGTTACGTCTTTATGTGTAATGAATTGTAATTCCTTTGTATTTGACCTGAGTTGCGTCTTATATTTTATGGCTGAGATTGGCTACTGCCTCAGGGTGCACGCTGACTGCCTGATTCACATCCAATTCTATAGACAAGAGTCAGTTCCATTTTTCTTTTGATTACCCTAATCATAAGGTTGCATTTAAATATATATACATATATTATTTTATTTACTAATGTAAATTGGATTAAATACGAAAGACATCCACCAAGCCTGTCTGTGGGATGTTGGATAGGTTTGTTCACGTGCACTCTAGTAAGGACTCCATTTCTCACGTACATGAGGACAGACAGTTGGTTAGCTGAAAGATGATTTTGAGTTCTAGACTCGTTGTGAGTTGGATATAATGTCAACATCTTTCCCAATCAGCCCTGTTGAACCTTCAACCCATCTGTTCAGGGCTGATGACAACTGGAGTCTATCCCAGCATGTCCAAAACGTAGGTACACAATCAACTGGTAGCCATTTCATAACCAATTCTCTGGTCTCTGTGTTCTTATCAGATTGGTGGGTCAGTACAAGGGAACCGGTTTTACTTCTCTCTTGTCTATGAGGAAGGAGAGGAAATGGATGGTGGCTGCCTGTACAGGAAGTCTCATGGGAAGTTCCATTCACTTCCTGGTTATCCACAATGTTTTCTGGCCAGCGGGGTGGTCAACTTCTTCCTGGCTCGTACAGATGCAGCACAGAAGGTGGGATTTGACCCTCAGCTCCAGCGGACAGCACATTCAGGTACAGTAGGTCCAGACTGCGACAGAGTTTGGATTCCAACCGGCAGGAAGTCCAAACTCTTTAAGTTCTCAGACATGATTCAAGCAGCTTTTCTTCTTAATGGGTAAATGTCTGTCTCTTGCTCTAGAGTTTTTTATGGATGGCCTGGGCTCCTTGCTGGTTGCCACGTGTGATGACGTTGGTGTTGGCCATCAACAACAAAGATACAAAAACACGGACTCTCGCTACAAAACATTCAGAAACCCTGAAAGGAGTGTTAATGAGTTCAAACTGGCGCTTCACTTCTTCAAAAACCACCTCAAGTGTATTCGATATGGATAGACGGATAACAGGATGACTGGTGGAAGTTACATATTGCACTTATGTATTTGATATTTCTCTTCCATTTTTGTTCTTATTGTTTGGTCCTTTATGACAAATTTTACTCATAATCCATGCTGTACGTGATAATAATAATGTAATATGATGATGCTAAATAACAGAAAAACATGAATAAATGATTTATGTTTCAAACAATATACTTAAACTTTGCTGATCCACTATCATAGCGTTGGTTGATTAAAACAGGACATAGTACCGTAGTACATGGACATTTCAGCGGGTCGGGACATCAAGTTAAGCATATAAGTGTCTAAATAGCCATCACTGGCACTGTTCTTCAACATTTAAAACAAAAAGAAATGAAAAAACAAGCTTTTATTTTTCTTGAATGGATGCCAGAGTTGTGATAAACCACGCTCAGTTTAATCCCTAAGAAACATTAATAACATTTAATATAATATATTAAAGCTACAATATTTTTTTGGGTGGTGTTCGGGACAAACAGTTGCTTATTTAAACATGTAGCAGTTGCAGAGCAACATTTTCATTCATCTGAAGGTGTTTCAGATATATGTAATTACAATCCCTCGTTTAGCTCTCTGTGTAGTGTCTACCCCGTCCTGAGGGGTATACGCTGGGATCTTAGAACTTCTACCTGAAAACAGCTGACTGATGTGACCAAAAAGGATTCTATGAAACCAGAGAGAGAAAGAACCAAACTGGCAAAGTTAGCGACCACACAGGTAAAAAAATTAGCTACAACTTTCTGTAAAGCTCTGTTAAGCTGAGGGGGGGGGGGGCTTCAGAGTCAGGTGATGATTCTGGACAGAGTCATCACTACAAGTGACGCCTTCACAAAGTCTGATCCTGAGCTAAATTAAAAAAAAAAAAAAAAAAGCAAACATTTTCAGTTTATCAAAAAAACTAAAATGTTAGAGTTAAAGGTTTCTCAGCATCTGGTTAATTACCAACAATTATGCTCAACCTGTCAGTTTCTTTTTTCCCCTTACCTAACTCTACAGGAGCACCTCATGAACCCAGAACCAAGTCTACTTAGCAATAAGATGCAGCACCAATGGGGCGAGATCACCGAGGTCATCTGAGGAACCCGCGAGGTCGCCAATGTGCCTAAACATCAAAATCAAACTCTGCCCTTATCACATGCTACAATAATGCAACTATTAAGTAGTCTAAGTAAAACATCTTGTCGACTGTGACGTGTTAACAAACTCATAATTTTGTGAAAAAACTTAATGGGTAAACGCTCAAAAGTACGTGTTGACTGATGCAGGTGCAGCAACGAGCAGACTAAAGATGAAACACGGCAGCAGGTCAGCGCTTGAACATGAAACAAACTAACTAAACTGCACATGAAGGCTCTTTGAAACCAGATTAGGTTCTCAACAGTTCATTCCTGTACAGTTAGTCAACACCCTTAAAGAGAGACGGTCTGATCTCAGTTGAAAGAAGTTGAGTACGCAGTCACTTCCACAGAATGATGTGTCTGTGTAAACCAGCTTATACCGAACTAAGCTGAGTTATACTGGTACACAAACACACACGAACACTAAAACTAACAGAACACACAATTAGTCATGATCCAAATACAGCTTCCACCTTTATTATTACAATGACTCTTCAAATGATTCCATTCCTTTTTGTTTTTTTTGTTTCTTTATACCTTAGCTCAACAGTTGTGTGAAGCATCCTGTTCCAATACAACTGCAATTCAAGATCATGCTTTCCAAAAAAGAGACTGCAAATGTCAAAAGCCTCGTAACTCAGATTGGTGAAAACAAAAGTTAAAATATGTTTGACCTCAGAATATGTAAACTTGCATCATCATATGCATCCGTCACCTTTCTTCTACCTGTGTACCTGATCTTAAGGCTCCACCAACTGGTCAAAAAGGAACGTTTACTGAGCTACACCATGAAGGGAAATAGATCATTTAGATTCTGTGGCTAAAAAAAATAAATTCTGCAGAATTGCTCTAATTGCTTGATATTTGATTCAGACAAAAATCACACTGACACAGAATGTTGATTTCACGTAAATAACAAACCCACCACCTTCCTTGTTTTGTTAGCCTTATTAAGCATGTAGCCAGAAATAAAAACAATATCAGCAGCTGTTGAATTAACACATTTTTAACCATATCAGATAACAAACTACAAACAGTTAAATGAACAATTTTAAAGAACAATTATTAAACCGGATTGAGGTTCAAGATCAGATGGTGTTTGAATGCATCTCAATTCAGCACCTGGATGAGGTTGTACATTCCCAGATAATAACAGGTGTCTCAGAATCACCTTTGCTTACAACATTATTTGTCATCATTTTCAGACAAAACTTCAAATGAATAGTATAATTAGTACATAATAGTACAATAATCCAATTATAATTAGTAAAACCAAAATGGTAAAGAATATATTTTGGTTCCCTTTAGTTAAAAATGTTTAAAATGATACACTCTTTGGTGGAAGTTAGCCTACACCAAACCAATAAAAAACAAAAAAGTTGCTCAAGAAAAATCTTAAAGGAAACTTATGGCTGCTGACCTGTTGTAAAAATAAACCAGGTCATTTGGCCCTGCACTTCTAAGCGAAGAGGCAATGCAGTGCCACAACGTACCACTAGGGGGATCCTCCCCTCTCTTACCAAGGATCTCACTGTAAAGCAGGTTAGTCATCATTTCACAGGCTCCTTGCTTTACCCGTCATAGATCAAAGAGGTGTTTGTTATTCGTGGTGCATTAATGAGACCAGACTGAAACCTTAGAAAGAGAAAATGGTAATAGATGTAGTTTTTCTATATCATTATTCATACATTATTGCTTTGTTGTCTTGGTGAAGTTCTGTTACCTGAAGCACCTGTTTAAAACACCAGGACCTGTGCTATAGAGTTTAGAATCCTCATTACAAAATACTTATATCTTTACTGGAGCCATTTATATTATTTTACAAGATGCCTGTGAGAGGTTGTATAGTTTTTTCACAGGTTAACTAGTTTTGACCAAAAAATAAAGCATGTGTTGTTGTTTTTTTTTTACTATTTTCTTTCTCATTTTAATAAGAAAGTGTTACATATTTGCCTTAAATCAAAACTTTATTACTTTTAATATTTAGGTTGTCAAGACAAAATTGTTTTACCTAATGTACAATAGAAAGTGTATGAACTTTGAATGTGAAATGTGAGGATTCATTGTTTTAGACTGACCTTTTCTCTTCCTCCCTCATCACCGCTACTCCGTCCACCTCTCAGGAGGAGCCGATGCAACTAGGTCGGACAAATCTATCCTCGGAGGAAAGAGAAAGACGTTTTCGGTCCGGAGATTGTTTTTACTGTGGGAAGCCCGGACATCGCATCCTGTCTTGCCCCTTCCGGCCAAAAGAGGGAGCTCGTCAGTAGCTGTGGGAATACTGACAGTGGACCACAAACTTCACACCATCCTCCGTCTCAGCTGCTTCTTCCGGCCACCCTGTGTTTATCGTCCGGTTCCCGGTCTGCATTAATAGACTCTGGAGCAGAGCAAAGTTTCCTGGACTCCGTTCGTACAGAAACACAGGATACCGGTTGAGGTCCTGGGTCTTCCTCTCCTGGTGAGTGCGCTCGATGGAAGTTCTCTGGCCCGGATCACTCATCGTACTTGTCCCCTGCTTCTGCTCATGTTGGGAAATCACCACCAGGACCTTCAGTTCTACGTTTTTCCCTCACCCAAGACTCCTTTGGCTCTCGGACACCCCTGGCTCGCGGAACATAACCCCCAAATTGACTGGATGGGAGGAAGAATCACGGGTTGGAGCCGCTCCTGTCAACCCTGCTGTCTTCACTCTGCTCTTCCCCCGGTGAATTCCGCTCCCGGAGCTCCAGAATCGGCTCCCACCCTCTCTTTGGTACCTCAGGAATATCAGGACCTCAAGGAGGCGTTCAGTGAGGAACGCGCTCTCTCTCTCCCCCCTCACAGACCTTACGATTGTCCCATCGACCTGCTTCCTGGTGCTACGTTTCCCTCCAGCCGTCTATATAGCCTCTCCAAACCTGAACAGGCTTCCACGGAGAAGTATATTATGGACTCCCTATCTGCTGGAATCATCACATCCAGCACCCGGGCAATCAGCACTGGCACCCCCCAGGGGTGTGTGCTCTCCCCACTGTTCTTCTCCCTCTACACCAACGACTGCACCACAGGAGACTCATCTGTCAAAATCCTGAAATTTGCAGACG
The DNA here is from genome assembly GCF_022577435.1 of Embiotoca jacksoni. Classification (NCBI taxonomy): domain Eukaryota; kingdom Metazoa; phylum Chordata; class Actinopteri; family Embiotocidae; genus Embiotoca; species Embiotoca jacksoni. The sequence continues at coordinate 106,987 of NW_027185424.1, read as the reverse complement.
ACACAACGGTCATCGGCCTCATCCGGGACGGTGATGAGTCTGCATACAGTTGGGAGGTTGAACAGCTGGTTCTCTGATGCAGTCAGAACCACCTGGAGCTGAACCTGCTCGACACTGTGGAGATGACAGTGGACTTCAGGAGGAGCCCCCTCCCCCCAACACTGCCCCCCATCACCATCCTCAATAACACTGTGTCTGCTGTGGAAACCTTTAGGTTTCTGGGATCCACAATCTCTCAAGACCTGAAGTGGGAGTCCAACATCAACTCCATCATCATGTGACTTACACAAGTTAGGTATGGCACATAGGTAATGTTTAATAAGTTAGTTAACTTAGGTACATAACCTCCAATAAGTGAATATTGACTTGTGTTTTCACACGGGACACAAATTGGACAGAAACAGTGGTCTCCTGGCTGAAAGTCCTGTGTTTGATCTATGCAACCACCACAACCTCATTCTCACTACAACGTCTCCTGACTCCCTCCGTTGCTCCCTATAACAGTAACTAATACAAGTCCATATAGTTGGGACCAAGGTGTGATCATACCTGCCAATTGAATTATCTTATAGCAGACATAATCAGGTGGACATAATCAGCACTGGCTTTCAAAAAAAATTAAAGTCCTGGTCACACTAGAATTTAAAATGGAAACATTTCACTGCAAAGTTAAATCATTTCAACAGAATCTCTGATTAATGTGGTTTGTTGGCTTTAGTGAACTTTATTTACCTTCGACCTGGAATTTTGCACCTTTGACCAACAACTAAGGAGAGAAGGAGTCCAAAATGAAGAAGTTATGATAGTTAATGTCAGGAGTTCCTGTCTGTCTCTGCTTTTGTCTGTCATGTGTTCTTGTTCTGGTCTGTGTCTGGAGGGCGTGGACTCGTTCACTGCTCACCTCCAGATACCTCCTACTCTTCACTCCTAATCAGGTTGGCACAGCTGGTTCTCCTTCCAGTAATCATCACATGGCAGTATATGAACCCCGGTCCTGCACTCCACCCATGTCAGTCTGGACACTAACCTCACCTGGTTCTACGCTGCCATTCCATAAGTTGTTTGCATGTTTTCAATCGATCCTGTCTGTTACCCTGAGTTGGGCCTCGGGTACCACCCAGTCGATCCTGTCTGTTACCCTGAGTCGGGCCTCGGGTACCACCCAGTCGATCCTGTCTGTTATCCTGAGTCGGGCCTCGGGTACCACCCAGTCAATCCTGCCTGACGTGCTGTTCTGGTCTAGAGGACCGTCCGGTCCAGCCTGTCTGATAACCTGTGTTTTAGAAATAAATATCCTTACCTGAAGTTCTGCTGTTGTCCGTGCTGCATTGGGTCCTCTCACACCACATATCGTGACAGTTAATGGTTTAAATATATATTTTGAATAAATTACTTTCCGTTAGCAGGTATTTCCTCTTCAATAAAACTTTGTATTAAATGAAATAATGTGAAGTCCCGAGAACTAAATATAAGTGGGCAGAAAATTACAGTACAGTGAAAATAGAATAAAGCTCGGTGAGCTTTGTGACTGACTCACGGTCGCATGTTTCTGGCTGCTGTTTAGCTTGGCCGAGCTACCGCCGTTTACAACAAGGTGTGTGAGCAGTCACTTTGCTTTTAACCGAATATTTTGTGAAGACAAATGGCTGAATTTCAATGCACCACTTTCAGTGAAACCTGACTAGAGGGGCGTTGTGTTGTACCTGCTTAGCCTATTGTTCCTGCAGGCCTTGTTAGGCGGCGTCAGTAATGTACCTAAAAGCTGTTTGTAAGGGACAAATCATAAGAGGGACGGTGCCTTCCTTGGTTTCCATCTCCAAATGTTCAAGTGACGTTAAGTCACGTGAGAAGAACTTAAATGTTTCACCTGTTACACCCTTCAGCACTCACCAAGCAGAAACTCTCTTGTGCCTGCTGGCTGCTTTGTGAGCTCACTGCTTTGTTCTATACATGCAGGTGTCATTCTTTGCCTCTCCCAATGTTTAGTTTTTTCCAGCTGCCTGTACAACTCTTAGTTTTTGAAGTTGTGCACGGGGACAGATAGTGTGAGAGTTGCAGTTGATATCTGCTTGCGTGAAATATGATTTGCTTGTGACCATGTTTTATCAACCTTGGGAATCACAACATAGGACATAACCGTTGTTTTCCTGTCTCTCTCTGCTGTTTCTTTATCGTGTTAAAACCCTGGGTAGCACCTGGAGACAACAGGCCCTGCACCCTCTCCTACAACCAGGATGGACTGTTGCTCTCTGTGGTTCCAGAGACCTCTCAGTGCCTGATGTCTTACTTTTGCTCCCTTTGGGCCCATATGAACGTACTTTTGTGTATTTTTTATTCAAACATAAAAAACAGGTTTGAAACCAAATCTCTAGCACTGCAATCAAAAATAGAATTTATAAGTACAAATATTTAAGCTGAAAAAAAAACATTATTTGGATTGCAATATAATTCTTCTGACAGTTTTGTTGGTTTATCTGACAATTTTTCTCGTGTTACAAAAAGTTTTGCTTGCAAATCAAAAACCTTTGGTTGCGAGTTGAGTTGGATGTAATGGGCGGGGCCCACACTCATGGATGAGACAGGAGTTTCTATTGGTGGGTTTGACTTGGATCCTCAGCTTGGCTGTACTCACACTTTACAGTTTGCTCCCTTTGTTGTTGGAATTTTCAATCTACAATGTAAAGTTGAGTGAATCTTAAAATATTTGTTATTTTTTTTACATGCACTCACACTTACATTAATGCTCTTGACTGGAGGCTCATATTTTGTACCACATTATATTAATATCATACCTACTGTCTTTATTTTGCCCTCTTTATATCTTCCTTTAATCCAAAAGCTCCTGCATGTAGTGAGATGCCTTTACTGCCCCCACAGACCATAATACTACTTAAACCTGCCAAAGTCATGCTGGTGACGAGACTAAATTACTTTACCAGCACTTTCAAATTTTTTCAGTGTAAAAATTTGCTGACTCTGTTGGTTTGTTAAAAGAGTTTTATAGACTGTGCGCCAACTGTATTTATAATTCTTCCTGGTTGTCACTCTTTGGTGACATCATGCTCCTGTCTCTGTTTCGTTCCTATCTCTGTCTGTCATCAGGCTGGACGACCACATCTGCCCTGTATGGCCTCAAGCAATAACATGCACCACGCGCCCACACGCGCACACACATGCGCACACACACACACACTCCCAAAATGATCTGTTTCTCTGGTTTTATTATTTATTAGTATGTGTTTGAGTCAAATTAAATTTAGTGTTTTATTCTATAAACTACTGACAACATTTCTCCCAAATTTCAAATAAAATAAAACTGAAAGCAGTGACGTAAGGGCCCTCGCACTCCGCGTGGCCTCCCCGAAGCCGTCTCCCCGACGTGCAGCGCGCGAGGGACCGTATACCCGCTTAAAGTTGCTATTTTTGTCTCGTTTCCTGTCTCCAGCAGGGGGCGCTGGCGAGCCTTTTGGCCACGCCCACTCGCAAAACACATCACCACGCCGGACATATGTGACACGTTTCGTGAGGTTTCAAGCATCCTTTGACCTTAAACATCAACTTCCTGTGTCACTGCGAGACATCCAACTTTGCCGCATCGTCACGGCGACGCCCATTGACAAAGTCCAACGAATGTCTCAATATATCATCAACCACATGTTTAGGTTATTGTGACCCGACTTTAGGTTCATGGGATCAACCAGCTCGACGTAGAATGTGAAAGTATGAAAAGTGTCATTTCCGGTGGCCACCAGGGGGCGCTATGACTATGAGCAAATATTCCCCCACAGGGGTCTTCAGGGCGGGGCTGTTATCATACCTGTGATGTTTGGAGAAGGTCGATCCATGTACATAAGATTTAAAGCAACTCCCAGTTTCATGGCGAGACGCCTCTCACGGGCACACACATCGACGAAAACAAATTATTTTGATAACTTTTAATCCTTTTTAAAACTTTTTACATCCTTTGACCTTAAACATCAATTTCATGTGTCACGGCGAGCCAACATTCATCCACAGCTGGAAAAGACTCATTGCAAGTTATCGCAAACGCTTGATTGCAGTTGTTGCTGCTGAGGGTGGCCCAACCAGTTATTAGGTTTAGGGGGAAACACTTTTTCACACAGGGCCATGTGGGTTTGGATTGTTTTTCTCCCTTAATAATAAAAACCTTCATTTAAAAACTGCATTTTGTGTTTACTTGTGTTATCTTTGAGTAATATTTAAATTTGTTTGATGATCTGAAACATTTAAGTGTGACAGACATGCAAAAAAATAAGAAATCGGGAAGGAGGCAAACACTTTTTCACACCACTGTATATATATATATATATACTGTATATATTCCAATGAGACTCATTGCTGCAGAGGATAAGTAAAGGATATATTTTTGTTCCTTTTGAATTCAAAAATAGTCAAATATGCCTCATTGGTGGAAGTAATAGTAAAAAAAAAAAAAGCAGAACAAGGTTGCTCAACAAATATCTTTAAAAAAATGATAACTGCTGACCTGCTGTGTAAACAAACCATGTCATGGTCCATGGCCCTGCACTGCTGACAGAGTGGAGACCCACCCTGCAGTGCCACGACGTCCCACTAGGGGGATCCTCCCCTCTCGCCCATTATCTCACTGTAAAACAAGGTTGTCATCATTTCACAGGCTTATTGCTTCACCTGTCATCCATCTAAGAGGTGTTTGTTATTCGTGCTACATTCATGGAACGATAGTGGAACTTTAGAAAGAGAAGACGGTAAGAGCTCTAGTTTTTTTTATTACCATTATAAACACCATGTCTTTGTTTTCATGGTGGCATTCTGTTTAGGTAGGTAGGTAGGTAGGTAGGTAGGTAGGTATTTACTTTAACCTGTGTAAAACACCAGTCTCAGATGCCTGAGAGGGAAGAGATTAGATTAGATTTGACTTTATTAATACCACAATGGGGAAATTCGGTCATCACAGCAGCAAAGAAAACCAAATAGTGCACAGAATATGAAACAATGTACTTACACTACTTACAGTAAAGTGTTGAATATGTTTATAATATATAAATGTATAGATATAAAATGATAGGAAAATGGCTGAAACTGACAAAATGAAAACCAAGTGAAGCAGGAAAGAAATTCTGACGAAGGTATCGGTGGAGTTGATCAGAGAAATCATGGAGAAATCAGGACCAAATTGACAATTTAAACAATGGAATTAAATTATTAAAACAAAGACCAGCGTGACATCCTATGAAACCTTCAAATAAAGTTAAACTTAAAGGCCAAAACTACCTCGTTCTATATTTTATATACAGCTGCAGCTAATGCATTTTTCAACATGAGCCGTCACTTCAGAACACGTCCAACAAGGTGTGTACTTTCCCCTGTCACGGTTATGAGTGATATTTGATCTGCTCTCAAATCCACGGTGCTCACTGAAGTCAGAAGAAAACTAATAAACTTTAAATATTCTGCTGGCTGCAAAGCTTTCAATTTCATCACTTTTCAAGAGGAATGAAACAGTTTTTCCATAAACTGGGATTTTTGAACAGCGTACCAACAAATTTATCAGCAATATATATTTGGTAGTTTTTAAACCAGCAAACAGACAACAATGTGAGTGTTTATATCTCAACAGATGGGTGTATTGAGCAGAGCAAGGCTGCTGGTGGTTGCTGTTGTGTGTGTCACCATCCTGCTGTCTTTCTATTCTGTGATACTCACACACAAAGAGGTATCCACGGCACCAAGTCAAAGGTAAAACCGACCCGATGTCTGCATGTGTTTCTGCTCCTGGTTGTGTTTGTCTGTGAAAGTTTGGCAATGAAAAACAAAACATGAAAATGAAAATGAAAAGGGGATCATTGGCACTGAAAAACTTGCATTGTATTGGCACTGAAAAAAATGATTTTCCTGAAAAAAATCAAATGATAACCTTAAAATCTCTTGATCTCATTTATTTTGATATATTTTGAATTACAATGTGCTTTTCTGTGTCAATCTTACTTTTTTTCCAAGATGAAAACATCTGTTCTTCAATAGAATGAAAAGGTAGAGTTTGTAAACCCCATACCAAGATTTCTGCCTACAATCCTGCCAGTTTCTTTCTCCAGAAAAAAGCTAATAAACCCCATCGAAATTAAGATAGATGCACGTTTGACATAGCATTGCCTATGTATAGCAGGGTACGTCAAGCTTGTAGCCCTAGAGTACGTTAAACCAATGCAATGCTGTGCATGCCACCAAGAAAGTAAAATCACTATATATCATTCAATAACCTTGGGCCATCCTACTGCTGCCTACACCCCCTGCTACTTCTCTACCTGCTAAGTTTAACGAACCAGGGATATTCAGCTGTGTATTTTCTCAAACTAAGCTGCACTGCTTGGTGGGAAGAGTGGATATGCTCTTCACCAATGCAGGCAACAATCTCATTTACATGATTAAGTTGTTTTGCTTTGTCTCCTGAGCGTGTACTCCCGATACTTCTATTTCATTATGGTTGTTCTTATGACTTGTGACCCATTAAGACTTCCATATTACCCCCAACCTTCTAGGTCACCACTCCCAAGTCACCTTCCCTCACCTGGTCCATGCAACTGCACCAAAGGATATTCTATCCTCAAAGATCACCTCCCCAAGGAGAAATATGAGGAGCTGGTGAAACGCCGAGCTAAAGAGTTCCAGCAGCACAAAGCCAGGTAGTGGATGGATGGATGGATGGATGGATGGATGGATGGATGGATGGATGGATGGATGGATGCATGGATGGATGGATGGTCGTATGAATGGATGGATGGATGGTAATATGAATGGATGGATGGATGGTCGTATGAATGGATGGATGGATGGACTGATGGATGGATGGATGGATGGATGGATGATGGATGGTCAGACGGATGGGAACTTGAATTATTAAATTGTGATTTTATCGAATATCATTTCAATAGCTTGGTAATAAACAGACAATGAAGAGTGCTATCTCATGGCAACATGACAATACTGAAAGAACAATGAATTTTAAAGTGCATAGAGTGCCATGATATTGCAGAACAACAGCCAAACGGCAATCAACAGTAACGTCAACCATTGGTTTTTGAGCTGCTGTTCTAAAGCCTGGAGTTCAGAATATCGGGCGTCACTTTTCTGGTGCCACAAGGTACCGTGTTTGAAAGAGCTGGGGAGGATCTGAGTTGATCTGACTAGAAACCCGAGGAAACTATGGCCGCCCACCTATAACCCAAACCTGACTGCACCACAGACCTGTCAACCAGACAGACACAACCCAAAACACAGTTTTTTAGGCCGAATATCCAATTAATGATGGGATTATTTACAGGTGGAATCTGTTCGATTTCTGGGCCCTGTCCTCCCATGCTTCCATCTCCGTCTCTACAAAACCGAATAGCTTCCTTCTTGTTTCTAGTCTTCCTGCTGTTACTTTCATTCTCGTCTTCTCGATGGCTGCAGCAAATCACCTCCACAGCTGGTTATGCCTCCATGTGTACATACAATGCGTCAAACTAATCTTACACCGACAGAATATGTTTTACTGAACATTAAAACCAACTTTAAAAACACTGTGCTCAGGAAAAAACACTTTGGTGGACACGGTAGTTGCAGCGGTAGCTGAGTGTTGAACGGTTTTGGTGCAAGCTGACGGTTCAAATTAACCCGAGGTCTACGCCCAGTGGGATGCAACATCTGCAAATGATTCTTTATGGAGACTGACTAGACCCAGATAGCAGTGAAATTGGGTGGGGGTCGCACCAGACTAGGAGTTCTTACCTGCCACATCATACGATGCTCCAAGCAGAGAGCCTACACGACTCACCTCCATGCACCACAGGTCCTACCAACTGTGTCATCTCTTCTTAACCCTCTCCCCATTCACCCTCTGTCCCTGCTGACCCTGAGCACCTGTCTGACCACATCCGCATCCTCATGCCCCCCCCCCCCGATCTATTGCTTGCTTCCTCCTCTCTACAGAGCAAACCTCTCTCATACTTAATAAGTACATTTGTAAAGCAAACATAATATGTCTACTGTCTACTGTTTCATGTCTACTCAAGCACAAATGTTATGCAAATGTCAGAGTCCAAGAGTTACTTGTTTGCACACACTACTAACACCCCATCTGCTCAACAGGACATCCTCTGTCCTGTCCAGACTGCTGTTTGCTGTGGCCAACTCCCCTCTACAGTATCCTATCCAGGGTTATACAGTACAACCTTTAACCTCCACTCTCATACCAGGTAGGCTCACCTCTATATTGTGCTCAGATAGCAGCAGGTTGAAATCTTTACATGACACTACAATTTGACACAATAGAAGGTTGGGTACATCTGAGTCATGGAAAATCATAGTGAAGGAACATATAAACTGAGAATAGTAATGAACAACAAACCATACCACAGTAAATAAATATACAATGTACAATCTTTATTCACTATAAAGTCATAAAGTATGAGGGTAGAGCCGCCGTATTCCAACGACAACAAGCTCGACAAGGATTTCACTTCCTTGGTCAATTGCCAGGAAGGAATGATTCGTTTCAAACGTCAATAGAAACTGAGATAAATCTTTGTCTTCCAATAAGATGAAAGTATGAAAGTGTTAGGTCATTTTAATTTCAGGTTTAGAGCTGCATGCAGGGAAGAGAAGCAGCTACAAGGTTGGTGTGATCCTGTAAAACAGATCAACAGGTCGTCTGATGATGGATTGGTTGAGTTTGGCTGGTTGATACAAGATGGCTGTTGAACCTTTTGGAAATTTAAAGATAAATCTGTAAATTTGATATAAAACAAATCATTTCAAGGAAGATTTTGCCACAAACGTGATGATTGTGAATCTGAAGAATCTTGCTAACCTTGACCTTACCATTCTTGTTCCGATTTAGAGAAATGAGGACAATGACCATCCATTCAGAAATAATTCCTTGTGAAATATTGCAAATGGAGATACATCTTTTTTGACGTAATTTTATGTCTTTGTACAGCAGCCATCTTGTTGTCGACTTAGGTGTAAGCGGCACAAAGCTCACTGCAACTATGAAGGCCCATAAAACGCTGCAAAAGATGGGTTTTGATTTTGAGACAAACAGTTGTCTCCTGATGTAAGTCCTGTATTTGATCTACGCAATCACCCTAAACCTAACTCCTTACATGGACTTGTCATTCTTTACTACCACTGCCCAATATATTTGGGACAGAGGCGTGATGATAATCAACTATTTAATGATTCGCAAACATGATTAACACTGGCTTTCAAAAACTTAAAAGACCTGGTCACACTGGCGTTTAAAATGGTAATATTTCATTTCAAATTCAATTCATTCAAACAGAATCTCCATTAATAATGGGTTTGGTTGGCGGCGGTGGAGTTCATCTCTGCAAATTTAACATGTTCAACAGGTTTAGTGAACTTTTGCAATATTGACCAACACCTAGGTATTTACTGTTGAGGGAGAGATGGAGTTCAAAATGGAAGAATTCATGGTCGTTAAGGGTTCTGATCTATTTTTTTGAGTGAATTAATATGAATTAGCAGGCTTTTCCACCTAAATTATTTTTTATTAGATGTAAGAAATAAGCAATCCTGTAAACAAAATATGCGGGCAATCTCTGGGACAGTACAGAGTAATAGAATAAAGATCGGGGAGCTTATCTTGACAGCCGTTAAACAACATCAAGGCGTGTCACCAGTCGCAGTGTGAATAAGCCTATAAAAACAATCATTTTGTAAATACGTTCAGACTCGTTTTATTGTGTCACTTACTGGTGTGACCAAGCTTGTATTCAGTGAAACCTGACTGAACCTTCTTATAGTGTCCTTCCAGCCTTTTATACAGCTGCACACATTAATCCCTGTAGAAGGCTTCAACTCTTTTGCACATACAGCAGGGATTGTCCAAAGTTGCACTGATTTTCTGGTTGCCGTGTGAAGTTGAATTGATTTTCTGGTTTTGTGGTTGCGGTGTGGGGCTGGCCTTCTTTCAACTTAAAAAATGAACAAATAAAAAAATAACTTTTTAAAATAGCAAAATAAGCCTGGTTGCCAAACCAAGCTGTTTTCTATGTCTTGCAGAGGGTTTTTCCCCTGGCAATAATACATCAACTTTCTTTTGATTTTTTCACCAACTATTCAGATACAAAATTTGTATAACATATCAGAATTTGCCTGTGATATGTGGCTGTAGTCCATCAGGTGTATAGCCAGTCAACTGTGATCCTGCAATATTACCAATCAAGACACAGATTTAATTGTCAAGGTTTTTCTATTGAAGAACTGAATGAAGATGGTTATGCTGGTATGATACTCTGACTCTGTAGTTTATTCAAGTGCATCTCTCTCAGGTGTTGTTGAGTGTGTCCAAAGGCATTCTGACCACAGAGATTCCTGCTGAGGAGGCAACAGTCAAAGGTGAGACTCCTCTGTCAGGAGTAACTTTATACACTGAAGGTTGTCATTGAAAATGTTGAATGAAGAAACAAACACTTGTTGATATTGAGCTGCATGAATCAGACTATACTCAGCTAAACTGAGTTACACCAGTGATTCACCGTGTCTTCATCCCATCTGCTACAGGTTAGAGATCTTACTGTTATTGCTGACTATTTGCAATCTTTCAGATATTTGAAAGATTTTTTCATCTTTTCAGGAGTCCAGGTCCTTTCATTTCCACACAGCATGCACGTTGTTTAGAGTTGGTGTTGTTGTCTGTCAAAGTCATACAATGTTATATCATCATTTTGAGGGAACACAAAGCAAGATTAGTGATTTGCACTTGATTCACATTCCAACATTTTAGATAATTGAAGAATAACATTATTATTATTAAACAAGTCAATTCTAAATCAGTCAAAGGGTATTTTTTATATTTATTTGAGGTTCCAAAGTACTGTGTTAACACTAAAGATTCTTCATGCTTTAACTTGAATGAATGCTCATAAATCAACATGGTATGAACGTGGTTTGTACTGTAGTTGATGATTAAACGGATGTTGTTCAACTGTGTAAATGGCAGGTGCTGGTGAGGCCGTATTAATTATAGAGTCTAGCAGCCTGGGGATCCTCAACCACCTGCTGGCCAAAGTGTCCTATGCTAGCACTGTCTACCATATCAACACTGGAGACCTCGGTATGTTCTATATAAATGAAAATTAGGCCAGAAATCATGATCTTTATGTGGGAAATGAAATGGACAAAATAAGACGTACAAGTACTGATATCGTAAATGTAATCAAAAGGAATTTGCACATATTCAGTTGTATATATCTGTAAATGTGTTTTTCTGTGTGTGTGTGTGTGTGTGTGTGTGTGTGTGTGTGTGTGTGTGTGTGTGTGTATGTGTGTGTAATCTTTCCCTAAAATTTGTGAACACATAAGTGAATTTAGGCTGAGTGAAAGATGTTTGTGTATTGTTCTTCCATTCTCTGGAAACTCACTTCTTCCTCCTTGGACGGCACCTTCAGTAACTCTTTATCTCTACGTAGCATCCTTCCAGTTTGAAAACCATAAAGCTGTGTTTCCCATTGCCATCAAACAACCTCACCTGCCAGTCCTGTACGACATGGGAACAAGTAAGAGTGCACTTCTCATGAGGGGTTAAAGATTTATTTTTATTTGTTGTCAGTAGGCTTTCTGTTAGATTTCAATTCAAAATTAAGAAAATTACAATGAATGCACAGTGCCTTCCAACTCTGTGGGGGAAGGATTTTTCCTTATTTCTGATAGTTGAAGCATTGGAGAACAAAACAGAAGTAATCAAAACTATAATTATGTAGTGAACAAAAAAATGTTGAACAAGCAAAAATAGGTTTCATATTTTAGATTCTTCACAGTAGTCACTGGTTGTCTTCATTACAGTTTTGCACACCGTTGTCAATATCTTGAGCAGCTTTGTGGGGTAGTGGCTTTCAGTTAAGTGGTGCGATTACATAAAGTTAATGTTAGAAAAATTACTCAGAGGCTGGATTCAAAATCAAACACATCAGACATTTATTCTTGCAAGAAGGAGCAAATACATGTACACTCAAAGAAGGATGTCAAACATTGCTCAACGTCTCTCCTCCGTAGGGCAGCTTTTATACAGTGTGACAAACAGTAGTTGACAGTCACCCCCATTCCCTTTAGATATAAGTTCAGTTGTAGATCATAAGATAAGGACATATGGACGTCGTAAATTAGACGTTGTAAAAGAGACACTAGGAACTTCTTAAGCCACAGGCAAAGAAAATAAAACTCATCTTATTTTCCTTCCATCATATCCCTCCTGTTTATACAAAGTATAACATGTACTTACAAAAAAATAAAAGAATCATCATGAGGAAAATCATATTAATCACACAATTGTTGTTGAGTATTGTTCAACCAGACATCAGTCATTGACACCACATCATCTCCATTGCCATTTCTCTCAAGTTTCGGCATGGTATACATTATTTTGTCACACGTCAGTGTCTAAGAACATGTCCTGATCTCCAGGGAGGAGAAGAAATACGTCTTCATAAGGGGGTCGTTCAGTCGTAGGTAGAATCGGTGTCGTATTAGTGGTCTCGTACGTTTGGTCAGTTGTAGTAAATCGCATATAAAGGATGTCCTGTTTAGTCAATGTAACATTGATTAGTCTTTGGATCAATCCTTGGATACGGGGATTACAACAACAACCACAAATAATAAGTATGGCTGCTATAATTGAAACACTAGTGAAACAGGTGAGGAACAGGTCTGTCCATTTACCAAACCAAGATTCCATCATCCTGGAAAAATGATCATCAATCCCAGCATTTACAGCAAGTTCCTCACTCAGGGCGGTAAGACCCCGTAGAGCCTTGGTGACAGATCCATCTGGTGCTGTATTGTTAGGAATAAACGTACAACATACAGAGCCAAACATTTTACATATACCAACCTTTTTCAGCCAGCAGCATGTCCAATGTCATGCAGTTCTGCCACGCCATAAGACTAGTTGCATCTGTTCGCTGAGGCCCTTAACAGCATCTCATGTATAGGACCTAAATGTGGGCGTGCCTCGGAGCATCCAATGCAGTCGGCTTTGCCCATCATCTGAGCTGAGTACTGCATCCACTGTAGCCACATATTGGTATCACCATATCCCATCTCTAGTGACACCACATCTGTAAATTTAGTTATTTTCAATCGTCGGACTACAGGATCTACGTGTGAGCTCGTATTTGCAACGCTTTGACGGGATACCGTGGTGGCTGGTTGTACTATATTTATCCAGATTAAGCCCTTTGGATCTGCCCCAGATACTAACAGTCTGGAGTCGCATTGCTTTGGATCCTTCAGTGTCAGTATTAAGGTGTTGCAGTTTTGTACGTGACAACCTGGTGCAGTAGATCCTTTAATCAGAGACAGTCGTTGTTTTAGGTCGACACAGATGCTACCATGCACAGATATTTGTCTGACCAAACTAAGCTGCAGTCTTTCCCCTTGCAGGGAAGAACCGCACATGCGTCAAACATGAGACTGGCCTGTTGCCCTTCCGTGAATGTGAGAATTAATGCTCCCTGTACCCGGTACTGATTTTTTGTTCCTTGCATATTTTCCACCAGCCTTTACACAAGCTCTTTTAGTGCTGTGAACTTTGTCAGTAGTCTGAGGTCCTATTGTGGTCTTGTTGTCTGATATCTGATTGTCAAGTATGTTATGTTGGCTCCGTACCAAAATATGGGGAGTACTATGAACAGAGCTGTGACTATCAGAAAACAAAGGGTCCCACTGAGGCCACAGAGTCCTATCCTCCTGAATGGATGCCATGTTATGCTGCCTTGAGTCATTTTAGCTGAACTGTCCATCCACAGATATACCAAAATAAGCTCACCAGAACCTACTCGCCAGGGTGTTTGTTGGTTTCTTCACTGGTTTGAGACAAGTACCCCTATTGGTATCACCTCCCTTTGTAGCCAGACTTCACCACAAGGGAATGCCAGCTTACTGAATCTGGTATGTCTGAGTTATGTGGTTCAAGCAAAGGTCTCATCCTTCTGCAATGGCTGAGGTGTATCCAGGAGGTCCGTTCAGCAATCCGAACTGCTGTCGAGGTAGCCAGGAGTATCTCGAAGGCTCCTTCCCATCTGGCGGAGCTCCAATATTTCTTTTTTTTTATCACCTTAATGAAAACCCAGTCCTCTGGTTTTAGGTCTATTGACTGGTTTTCCACCACCTGCGTAGGAGGGACAACAGAAGACATAATATCTTTTCTTTTTAACATTTTGGCCATGTAGTCTGCAGTCGTCTGTTCAGTGGGCTCTTTCTTGTCCACAATAGGTCCAAGTTGTGGCATGTGACAGGGATGTCCGTGTATCATTTCAAACGGTGAGATGCCTCTTTCACTGGGTAGAATATGCATATTTAATGTTACCAGTGGAATGCATCTCATCCAATTCCACAAAACCTGCCATCATCTTTCTCAATTTTAATTTGATTGTCCCATTAGTTCTTTCCACTTGGCCTGCTGACTGTGGATGGTATGAGCAGTGATGTCTTCACTGTGTCCCGAAAGCTGTGGCTAGGTGTTTTATAATGTTGTTCACGAAATGTGTCTCGTTGTCACAAAATATATTTTCTGGTATTCCAAATCGTGGTATAATGTCCCTTGTCAGCGCTTTTGCTACGGTCAATGCATCCGGTGATTTAGTTGGGAATATTAATACCCACTTTGAAAAGGTGTCGATGATAACTAGGCAATATTTCTTTCCTTCACATGGTGTTAATTCAATAAAATCCATGCAGAGATGCTGGAATGGATACTCTGGTGAAGGGAACCGGCCCCTTGTAGGTCTCGTGTTTCCTTGGGGGTTGTGTTTTGCACATATAATACATGCCAAACAATTTTTTTTTTTAGTAGTTTGTAAAGCCATATGATGTAAATGCCTGGTTTATTATAGATACCATCCTTCCTGTTGAGACATGGTTCATCCCATGGCTCAAAAGGCCGCATATCTATATAAACTTTTTTGGAGTATCATCTTGCCTTCCTGTCATCTCCATAAATCATCTTTTTGTTGTGATTTATTTGTCTTCCACTGTTGTTTCTTTCATTTATTTATTATTATTTTTTTTTATCTCATTGTCTCGGGCAAAGGTCTTCAACAGCAAAATCTTTTGTTGATTAGACAATTTTTTTTATACTTTTCAAAATCGTTTTCTGTTTCTTGGTGTCCATTGTATTTTATCGTGGGCAGCCATAGGGTCATCATAAATGAGTTTAGACAGTGGGGAAGTCATTTCTGCATAATCTGGAATCTAATTCTGACAGAAATTTGTCATTCCTAAAAATGACATCATTTGTCTTTTTGTCTGTGGTTTTGGTGCCTTTAAAATGGCCTCCTTACGTCCTTCGTCTAGACTCCTAATAAGTGACCGACATGCTCCTGAATCGCACAATAAGGTTACTTCAATCTCTTCTATCAGTAGAGTCACAAAAGGTTTATCTTGAGTATTTCAACTGTACTTATCTCTAACACATCACTGGTCTCCTCCTCTTTAGTTTCTAGTTGGGTCTGTGTTTGTGTATCATGTGAATGTGTGTATGTACAACCTGATCAAGGTGTGGTTGTGGTTAGTCATGCTGAACCTGTCTGCGACCGCCAACCATTGTCTCCTCCTCCTCCTCCTCCTCTTTAGTTTCTAATTGGGTCTGTGTCCGTGTTTGTGTATCATGTGAATGTGTGTATGTACAACCTGATCAAGGTGTGGTTGTGGTTAGTCATGCTGAACCTGTCTGCGACCGCCAACCATTGTCTCCTCCTCCTCCTCCTCCTCTTTAGTTTCTATTTGGGTCTGTGTTTGTGTATCATGTGAATGTGTGTATGTACAACCTGATCAAGGTGTGGTTGTGGTTAGTCATGCTGAACCCATCTGCGACCGCCAACTGTCTTCTCCTCTTCTTTTTCCTCCTCTTCTTCCTCTTCTTCCTCTTCCTCTTCTTCCTCCTCCTCCTCCTCCTCCTCCTCTTCCTCCGACCCTCCCGTCTCTCCACCGCCTGCAGTCTCTTGCCCAGTGTCCATTCCTCCCGCAATTATAGCAGGTGTCGTGACCTGTCTCTCGTGGTCCTCCCCCACGGCCGCCAGCCCCTCTCCATCCACCTCGCTTCCTGCTTCTGAAATCTCCTTGATCATTATCCCCTCGATAATATACTTCCGAATATTCTGTCTTCGTAAAAGTTCTTGGCTGCTGTCTGGGGTTGGAGTAGAGGGGATGGAGTTTGGTGACGGTGTCGTGGGTTCGGAGACAGAAGCTGGCTGAGCAGCCGGAGGCGGAACGGGTGGAACGGGTGGATCAGCTGTTACCGGGACGTCTCCCATGTTAGGGTATGGAGGAGGATCGGGCCGCTGTCCCATGTTGGTTCGATTTTGTACCACATAATCAACATCTTCATCATTTCTCCAGGAGAAATGTATTTCAATTATTAGATATAGTATTGGTGCATTAAAAGCTATACTCCCTTCCCCTGCCTTTTTGTTTTTAATCTCTCCCATCTCCTTCTCTTTTCTTTTCAACTTTCCTCTTTTCAACTTTCCTCTTCTCTTTTCAACTTTTTTCTTCTCTTTTCAACTTTCCTCTTCTCTTTTCAAATATTTTATGTTATCCGTGCCTTTTGAGTGCATGCATTTTACGTCTCCCTCCAGAGGTATCTCTTCGATCTTGCATGATCCCATTTCTTCTATCTGTGAGCCAACCAGTTAGTATGGAGTTCACCTGAGCAACTGGTCTTTATACAGTGATATCTGCTTTTGGCACCGTTAGGTTTCCGCAGAGGAGAGTTTAGGTTCACATCGCAAGGTTTCGGCTCTCCTTTACACTGTAAGACACTCACAGTATCTATTCACTCATTTATTTATTATTTATTTCTATCCATGAGCCAACCAGTTTGTATGGAGTTCACCCGAGCAACTGGACACTCACAGTATCTAATTATTTATTTATTTATTTTTATATCTACCGGAAGTTTTATTTTTATTTATTTATTTATGTTTTTTAAGTAGTTATCTGTAGGTCCCTGACCTATCTCTTAAGTCCCTGACTTAGTTACCTGTAGGTCCCTGACCTAGTTTTGCACGCGCAACTTTTAGTTTACCGAGTCTACTCAGACTCTTTAGTTTATATAGTCTACTCAGACTCTTTAGTACAGGTCCCTGACCTGACTCTTTAGCACAGGTCCCTGACCTGACTCTTTTGGGGGGAAAAAATGTCTTACCCGGGTGTCCGACGTTTGATGGTGAATCAGCCTTTCTCTAGGATCCCGTCACCCTTCCTCTCTCCAGTCAGTCCTGGCCTCACCAATGTCCAAACTGCTTCGATAAGGAAACAGGCCGGAGGTCTTTCCTCAGGAGTCCCAGACTCCCCCGTGCACGGTTTCAGGCTCTGTCCGGAGAGAGGAGGAGATGTTGGGATCCGGCTCGAAGGACATATGGACGTCATAAATTAGACGTCTTAAAAGACGTTGTAAATGAGACACTAGGAACTTCTTAAGCCACAGGCAAAGAAAATAAAACTCATCTTATTTTCTTTCCATCAGTTAATTAATTGAATTTCTTGTCTTTTTTATACGTTTGAGAGCATCAGTTGTATCCCAAGGCAATGTTGGTATGGAGCAAATAGTCTGATTAAACTACTGCAGTCAACCATTTCATGACAAGAACCGCTCAATGAAGTAAAGAGACCATCATCAAGTGCATCAGCAATTTAAGATATGAAGGTCATTCACTTTGGAAAATTTCAAAAAGTGCTGTGTCAAAACCAAAACCTGTCAGAAACTGGCTCTCGTGGACCATCCTATAATGGGAAAACCAAGAATAGAGTTTACATGAGTCTTTCTCAGAGTTCAAGCTGCAGACACGTATCAACATCAGCTGTTGGGAGGAAACTGTGTGAAGGAGACCTTCATGGTGGAACTGCTGGAAAGAAACCCACAGTTCAAAGCAAAATTGGTGATGTATTCAATGTGGTTGTCTTGCTGCTCACAAAATGGAGACAAACCAAACCTGGATGATGTTATCTGAGTAACAGAACCTGGCTGCTCGCTGTCATTTAGCATTTTTATACCATTTCAGCCCTCATGAACTCTAAAACTACAACTGCGCACACGTGTGACGTCAGTTACGACCGTGAGGGTTTTGGGTCTAAGCTTCAGGTTGGGCTTTGGGATTGAGCCTTTGACTGCAGAGTAAGGGAAAAGAAACCAAGTGTTCAACATATGTGGAAACTCCTTCCAGACTGTTGGAAAAGCTCAACGTGACGACCTCATGAAGCTGGTTGAGAGAATTAAGATTGTGCAAAGCTGTTATCAGGACAAAATAGCGACTTTCTAGAATCAAACATTTCAAATTTGAAAAGAGTTTAACAAACAGTAGACCACTTTGTATTGTTCTGTATGTTATAGTAGTATTAGTGCAGTGCTACTCATCAGTACATTTATGATATCAAATTTGTCGTTAACAATGAGAATTTACAGATGTAGAAACCAACTGAATTGCTTGAACCTGAAAAAGTGCTTCAATAACCAGCAGCCTCATGTAAACCCATGTGGACATTTTATGCTACTGGTGTTTTTTTTTTTGTTTTTTTTTTACTGGAATTGACTCTTTGGTTTTGTCTCTGTCTGTCAGATATTAACTCACAAGTCACGATCACCACAAAGACATTCCTGCGCTACTCACAACTGAAAGTGTTGTTGAACAGCATCCGGCATTTCTACAGCAAAATAAAAGTCATTATTGCAGATGACAGCTTTGAACCAGAGCACATTACCGGAGAAAACATCCAACAATACATCATGCCTCCAGCACAGGTACACACACTCACTCTGTCAGTTATTACACTTACATAAATGTAAAACTTTTATTACTACCACTTTTTATTTTTTTACAGGCCATTATCTCACATTTTTGACTAAAATTGATTTTAAAAAAAAGATCAGAAACATGAATTTGTTTAAACTTTTAAAGATGTATCAAACTCAAATCTGGTGTATCTGGGAGGACCCTTAAGATTTCAAGACTTATGCATTTTAACAATGGTTATAAAGTATTGACCAAACTTAGATGGATTAGTAACAATTCTACCATATTTGATGCATATCAGTCAATCAGGGGTCATTCACACCTAGAAGCAAATATCCTATAAGGACATTATTTGGTATAATCCAACACTTTAAGGTGTTATGAGGTGAGGTGTAAACTTGACAAAAAAAAGTATTTTTCCATTTTGACATCACAACAGTTTAGGAATAAATCTAATGAAAATGATTGACATAGATTTTATTGCCAAGTTTTTTTGTGTAACTGTTGGTGCCCTTCAGTATTACTTTTTACCCACCACCTCAAATGACCATTACAAAAGATCGTAAAATGTATCAAACATAAAACACGTTTCCTCCCTCAGGGCTGGTTTGCTGGCAGGAATCTGGCTGTCTCCCAGGTAACCACCAAGTACTTCCTGTGGGTGGACGATGACTTTGTGTTTACGGAGAAGACTAAGATAGAAAAGCTTGTGGAGGTGATGGAGGCCAACCCCGAACTGGACGTGGTGAGAATTACAAAGCCTCATGTCTGAGGGGTGTTTTTGTGGACTGATTTGTAAGCTGAAGGGGAAATAAAACGTACCCAAACCTAAAATATGAGAAGGCTTTTCAATTGTTACGTCTTTATGTGTAATGAATTGTAATTCCTTTGTATTTGACCTGAGTTGCGTCTTATATTTTATGGCTGAGATTGGCTACTGCCTCAGGGTGCACGCTGACTGCCTGATTCACATCCAATTCTATAGACAAGAGTCAGTTCCATTTTTTTTTTTTATTACCCTAATCATAAGGTTGCATTAAAAAAATACATATATTATTTTATTTATTAATGTAAATTGGATTAAATACGAAAGACATCCACCAAGCCTGTCTGTGGGATGTTGGATAGGTTTGTTCACGTGCACTCTAGTAAGGACTCCATTTCTCACGTACATGAGGACAGACAGTTGGTTAGCTGAAAGATGATTTTGAGTTCTAGACTCGTTGTGAGTTGGATATAATGTCAACATCTTTCCCAATCAGCCCTGTTGAACCTTCAACCCATCTGTTCAGGGCTGATGACAACTGGAGTCTATCCCAGCATGTCCAAAACGTAGGTACACAATCAACTGGTAGCCATTTCATAACCAATTCTCTGGTCTCTGTGTTCTTATCAGATTGGTGGGTCAGTACAAGGGAACCGGTTTTACTTCTCTCTTGTCTATGAGGAAGGAGAGGAAATGGATGGTGGCTGCCTGTACAGGAAGTCTCATGGGAAGTTCCATTCACTTCCTGGTTATCCACAATGTTTTCTGGCCAGCGGGGTGGTCAACTTCTTCCTGGCTCGTACAGATGCAGCACAGAAGGTGGGATTTGACCCTCAGCTCCAGCGGACAGCACATTCAGGTACAGTAGGTCCAGACTGCGACAGAGTTTGGATTCCAACCGGCAGGAAGTCCAAACTCTTTAAGTTCTCAGACATGATTCAAGCAGCTTTTCTTCTTAATGGGTAAATGTCTGTCTCTTGCTCTAGAGTTTTTTATGGATGGCCTGGGCTCCTTGCTGGTTGCCACGTGTGATGACGTGGTTGTTGGCCATCAACAAAAAACAGACAAAGACACGGACTCTCGCTACAAAAAATTCAGAAACCCTGAAAGGAGCGTTAATGAGTTCAAACTGGAGCTTCACTTCTTCAAAAACCACCTCAAGTGTATTCGATATGGATAGACGGATAACAGGATGACTGGTGGAAGTTACATATTGCACTTATGTATTTGATATTTCTCTTCCATTTTTGTTGTTATTGTTTGGTCCTTTATGACAAATTTTACTCATAATCCATGCTGTACGTGATAATAATAATGTAATATGATGATGCTAAATAACAGAAAAACGTGAATAAATGATTTATGTTTCAAACAATATACTTAAACTTTGCTGATCCACTATCATAGCGTTGGTTGATTAAAACAGGACATAGTACCGTAGTACATGGACATTTCAGCGGGTCGGGAAATCAAGTTAAGCATATAAGTGTCTAAATAGCCATCACTGGCACTGTTCTTCAACATTTAAAACAAAAAGAAATGAAAAAACAAGCTTTTATTTTTCTTGAATGGATGCCAGAGTTGTGATAAACCACGCTCAGTTTAATCCCTAAGAAACATTAATAACATTTAATATAATATATTAAAGCTACAATATTTTTTTGGGTGGTGTTCGGGACAAACAGTTGCTTATTTAAACATGTAGCAGTTGCAGAGTGTGCTATTATATGCTCGTCTTTGCTTACAATAATACAATATATGTATGCCATATTATATTTCTTATATGCAATCTCGTATTAATCAATTATTACTCCTCAGGCGTATGCAACAGGCTGTGCCTATACAGGTCAGCGATACTGATGTGGTCATCATACTGCTGTGCAAAACAATAAGGCCACCGGGTACGGTATGGAACGGTTGATTTACAACCGTTAGTTTCACCTCCTCTTTTTCTGATCTCTTCTGAGTCATGAAACAGGACCAAGCAGCTAAAGACGACCCCCGTCAACAAATCAACAGAGGACAGCTCAACTGCACATGGCACTGTGTTTTTTACTACAAAAAGACGGTCAGGGAGAGACAGTCAGTCAGACTTCGTGAACTGACACATACTCTGTTGTGGTCAGGGAAACATAGTCTGGACCCAGAGCTCTGTAACACTGATGATTCTGTTGCTGTTAAATAAACACCTTGAAGCCTGACATCTTCTCCTGTTGCCTCATTAAAGAACACACAGGACTGGGGGCTGACACATATTGGCTTTGTACTAGCAGGAGCCCGAGTGCAACAAGAACAACATTTTCATTCATCTGAAGGTGTTTCAGATATATGTAATTACAATCCCTCGTTTAGCTCTCTGTGTAGTGTCTACCCCGTCCTGAGGGGTATACGCTGGGATCTCAGAACTTCTACCTGAAAACAGCTGACTGATGTGACCAAAAAGGATTCTATGAAACCAGAGAGAGAAAGAACCAAACTGGCAAAGTTAGCGACCACACAGGTAAAAAAATTAGCTACAACTTTCTGTAAAGCTCTGTTAAGCTGAGGGGGGGGGGCTTCAGAGTCAGGTGATGATTCTGGACAGAGTCATCACTACAAGTGACGCCTTCACAAAGTCTGATCCTGAGCTAAATTAAAAAAAAAAAAAAAAAAAGCAAACATTTTCAGTTTATCAAAAAAACTAAAATGTTAGAGTTAAAGGTTTCTCAGCATCTGGTTAATTACTAACAATTATGCTCAACCTGTCAGTTTCTTTTTTCCCCTTACCTAACTCTACAGGAGCACCTCATGAACCCAGAACCAAGTCTACTTAGCAATAAGATGCAGCACCAATGGGGCGAGATCACCGAGGTCATCTGAGGAATCCGCGAGGTCGCCAATGTGCCTAAACATCAAAATCAAACTCTGCCCTTATCACGTGCTACAATAATGCAACTATTAAGTAGTCTAAGTAAAACATCTTGTCGACTGTGACGTGTTAACAAACTCATAATTTTGTGAAAAAACTTAATGGGTAAACGCTCAAAAGTACGTGTTGACTGATGCAGGTGCAGCAACGAGCAGACTAAAGATGAAACACGGCAGCAGGTCAGCGCTTGAACATGAAACAAACTAACTAAACTGCACATGAAGGCTCTTTGAAACCAGATTAGGTTCTCAACAGTTCATTCCTGTACAGTTAGTCAACACCCTTAAAGAGAGACGGTCTGATCTCAGTTGAAAGAAGTTGAGTACGCAGTCACTTCCACAGAATGATGTGTCTGTGTAAACCAGCTTATACCAAACTAAGCTGAGTTATACTGGTACACAAACACACACGAACACTAAAACTAACAGAACACACAATTAGTCATGATCCAAATACAGCTTCCACCTTTATTATTACAATGACTCTTCAAATGATTCCATTCCTTTTTGTTTTTTTTGTTTCTTTATACCTTAGCTCAACAGTTGTGTGAAGCATCCTGTTCCAATACAACTGCAATTCAAGATCATGCTTTCCAAAAAAGAGACTGCAAATGTCAAAAGGCTCGTAACTCAGATTGGTGAAAACAAAAGTTAAAATATGTTTGACCTCAGAATATGTAAACTTGCATCATCATATGCATCCGTCACCTTTCTTCTACCTGTGTACCTGATCTTAAGGCTCCACCAACTGGTCAAAAAGGAACATTTACTGAGCTACACCATGAAGGGAAATAGATCATTTAAATTCTGTGGCTAAAAAAAATAAATTCTGCAGAATTGCTCTAATTGCTTGATATTTGATTCAGACAAAAATCACACTGACACAGAATGTTGATTTCACGTAAATAACAAACCCACCACCTTTCTTGTTTTGTTAGCCTTATTAAGCATGTAGCCAGAAATAAAAACAATATCAGCAGCTGTTGAATTAACACATTTTTAACCATATCAGATAACAAACTACAAACAGTTAAATGAACAATTTTAAAGAACAATTATTAAACCGGATTGAGGTTCAAGATCAGATGGTGTTTGAATGCATCTCAATTCAGCACCTGGATGAGGTTGTACATTCCCAGATAATAACAGGTGTCTCAGAATCACCTTTGCTTACAACATTATTTGTCATCATTTTCAGACAAAACTTCAAATGAATAGTATAATTAGTACATAATAGTACAATAATCCAATTATAATTAGTAAAACCAAAATGGTAAAGAATATATTTTGGTTCCCTTTAGTTAAAAATGTTTAAAATGATACACTCTTTGGTGGAAGTTAGCCTACACCAAACCAATAAAAAACAAAAAAGTTGCTCAAGAAAAATCTTAAAGGAAACTTATGGCTGCTGACCTGTTGTAAAAATAAACCAGGTCATTTGGCCCTGCACTTCTAAGAGAAGAGGCAATGTAGTGGCACAACGTACCACTAGGGGGATCCTCCCCTCTCTTACCAAGGATCTCACTGTAAAGCAGGTTAGTCATCATTTCACAGGCTCCTTGCTTTACCCGTCATAGATCAAAGAGGTGTTTGTTATTCGTGGTGCATTAATGAGACCAGACTGAAACCTTAGAAAGAGAAAATGGTAATAGATGTAGTTTTTCTATATCATTATTCATACATTATTGCTTTGTTGTCATGGTGAAGTTCTGTTACCTGAAGCACCTGTTTAAAACACCTGGACCTGTGCTATAGAGTTTAGAATCCTCATTACAAAATACTTATATCTTTACTGGAGCCATTTATATTATTTTACAAGATGCCTGTGAGAGGTCGTATAGTTTTTTCACAGGTTAACTAGTTTTGACCAAAAAATAAAGCATGTGTTGTTGTTGTTTTTTTACTATTTTATTTCTCATTTTAATAAGAAAGTGTTACATATTTGCCTTAAATCAAAACTTTATTACTTTTAATATTTAGGTTGTCAAGACAAAATTGTTTTACCTAATGTACAATAGAAAGTGTATGAACTTTGAATGTGAAATGTGAGGATTCATTGTTTTAGACTGACCTTTTCTCTTCCTCCCTCATCACCGCTACTCCGTCCACCTCTCAGGAGGAGCCGATGCAACTAGGTCGGACAAATCTATCCTCGGAGGAAAGAGAAAGACGTTTTCGGTCCGGAGATTGTTTTTACTGTGGGAAGCCCGGACATCGCATCCTGTCTTGCCCCTTCCGGCCAAAAGAGGGAGCTCGTCAGTAGCTGTGGGAATACTGACAGTGGACCACAAACTTCACACCATCCTCCGTCTCAGCTGCTTCTTCCGGCCACCCTGTGTTTATCGTCCGGTTCCCGGTCTGCATTAATAGACTCTGGAGCAGAGCAAAGTTTCCTGGACTCCGTTCGTACAGAAACACAGGATACCGGTTGAGGTCCTGGGTCTTCCTCTCCTGGTGAGTGCGCTCGATGGAAGTTCTCTGGCCCGGATCACTCATCGTACTTGTCCCCTGCTTCTGCTCATGTTGGGAAATCACCACCAGGACCTTCAGTTCTACGTTTTTCCCTCACCCAAGACTCCTTTGGCTCTCGGACACCCCTGGCTCGCGGAACATAACCCCAAATTGACTGGATGGGAGGAAGAATCACGGGTTGGAGCCGCTCCTGTCAACCCTGCTGTCTTCACTCTGCTCTTCCCCCGGTGAATTCCGCTCCCGGAGCTCCAGAATCGGCTCCCACCCTCTCTTTGGTACCTCAGGAATATCAGGACCTCAAGGAGGCGTTCAGTGAGGAACGCGCTCTCTCTCTCCCCCCTCACAGACCTTACGATTGTCCCATCGACCTGCTTCCTGGTGCTACGTTTCCCTCCAGCCGTCTATATAGCCTCTCCAAACCTGAACAGGCTTCCACGGAGAAGTATATTACGGACTCCCTATCTGCTGCAACCACCACAACCTCATTCTCTCGACAACGTCTCCTGACTCCCTCCTTTGCTCCCTATAACAGTAACTAATACAAGTCCATATAGTTGGGACCAAGGTGTGATAATACCTGCCAATTGAATTATCTTATAGCAGACATAATCAGGTGGACATAATCAGCACTGGCTTTCAAAAAAATTAAAGTCCTGGTCACACTCGAATTTAAAATGGAAACATTTCACTGCAAAGTTAAATCATTTCAACAGAATCTCTGATTAATGTGGTTTGTTGGCTTTAGTGAACTTTATTTACCTTCGACCTGGAATTTTGCACCTTTGACCAACAACTAAGGAGAGATGGAGTCCAAAATGAAGAAGTTATGGTAGTTAATGTCAGGAGTTCCTGTCTGTCTCTGTTTTTGTCTGTCATGTGTTCTTGTTCTGGTCTGTGTCTGGAGGGCGTGGACTCCTTCACTGCTCACCTCCAGATACCTCCTACTCTTCACTCCTAATCAGGTTGGCACAGCTGGTTCTCCTTCCAGTAATCATCACATGGCAGTATATGAACCCCGGTCCTGCACTCCACCCGTGTCAGTCTGGACACTAACCTCACCTGGTTCTACGCTGCCATTCCATAAGTTGTTTGCATGTTTTCAATTCTGGTTCTGACCCTTCTGTCTGTCTCCCGCCTACTGCAGTTCTTACCACACGGGTACCACCCAGTCGATCCTGTCTGTTACCCTGAGTCGGGCCTCGGGTACCACCCAGTCGATCCTGTCTGTTACCCTGAGTCGGGCCTCGGGTACCACCCAGTCGATCCTGTCTGTTATCCTGAGTCGGGCCTCGGGTACCACCCAGTCAATCCTGCCTGACGTGCTGTTCTGGTCTAGAGGACCGTCCGGTCCAGCCTGTCTGATAACCTGTGTTTTAGAAATAAATATCCTTACCTGAAGTTCTGCTGTTGTCCGTGCTGCATTGGGTCCTCTCACACCACATATCGTGACAGTGAACTAAATATAAGTGGGCAGAAAATTACAGTACAGTGAAAATAGAATAAAGCTCGGTGAGCTTTGTGACTGACTCACGGTCGCATGTTTCTGGCTGCTGTTTAGCTTGGCCGAGCTACCGCCGTTTACAACAAGGTGTGTGAGCAGTCACTTTGCTTTTAACCGAATATTTTGTGAAGACAAATGGCTGAATTTCAATGCACCACTTTCAGTGAAACCTGACTAGAGGGGCGTTGTGTTGTACCTGCTTAGCCTATTGTTCCTGCAGGCCTTGTTAGGCGGCGTCAGTAATGTACCTAAAAGCTGTTTGTAAGGGACAAATCATAAGAGGGACGGTGCCTTCCTTGGTTTCCATCTCCAAATGTTCAAGTGACGTTAAGTCACGTGAGAAGAACTTAAATGTTTCACCTGTTACACCCTTCAGCACTCACCAAGCAGAAACTCTCTTGTGCCTGCTGGCTGCTTTGTGAGCTCACTGCTTTGTTCTATACATGCAGGTGTCATTCTTTGCCTCTCCCAATGTTTAGTTTTTTCCAGCTGCCTGTACAACTCTTAGTTTTGAAGTTGTGCACGGGGACAGATAGTGTGAGAGTTGCAGTTGATATCTGCTTGCGTGAAATATGATTTGCTTGTGACCATGTTTTATCAACCTTGGGAATCACAACATAGGACATAACCGTTGTTTTCCTGTCTCTCTCTGCTGTTTCTTTATCGTGTTAAAACCCTGGGTAGCACCTGGAGACAACAGGCCCTGCACCCTCTCCTACAACCAGGATGGACTGTTGCTCTCTGTGGTTCCAGAGACCTCTCAGTGCCTGATGTCTTACTTTTGCTCCCTTTGGGCCCATATGAACGTACTTTTGTGTATTTTTTATTCAAACATAAAAAACAGGTTTGAAACCAAATCTCTAGCACTGCAATCAAAAATAGAATTTATAAGTACAAATATTTAAGCTGAAAAAAAAACATTATTTGGATTGCAATATAATTCTTCTGACAGTTTTGTTGGTTTATCTCACAAATTTTCTCGCGTTACAAAAAGTTTTGCTTGCAAATCAAAAACCTTTGGTTGCGAGTTGAGTTGGATGTAATGGGCGGGGCCCACACTCATGGATGAGACAGGAGTTTCTATTGGTGGGTTTGACTTGGATCCTCAGCTTGGCTGTACTCACACTTTACACTTTGCTCCCTTTGTTGTTGGAATTTTCAATCTACAATGTAAAGTTGAATGAAATATAAAATATTTGTTATTTTTTTTACATGCACTCACACTTACATTAATGCTCTTGACTGGAGGCTCATATTTTGTACCACATTATATTAATATCATACCTACTGTCTTTATTTTGCCCTCTTTATATCTTCCTTTAATCCAAAAGCTCCTGCATGTAGTGAGATGCCTTTACTGCCCCCACAGACCATAATACTACTTAAACCTGCCAAAGTCATGCTGGTGACGAGACTAAATTACTTTACCAGCACTTTCAAATTTTTTCAGTGTAAAAATTTGCTGACTCTGTTGGTTTGTTAAAAGAGTTTTATAGACTGTGCGCCAACTGTATTTATAATTCTTCCTGGTTGTCACTCTTTGGTGACATCATGCTCCTGTCTCTGTTTCGTTCCTATCTCTGTCTGTCATCAGGCTGGACGACCACATCTGCCCTGTATGGCCTCAAGCAATAACATGCACCACGCGCCCACACGCACACACACACACACACACACACACACTCCCAAAATTATCTGTTTCTCTGGTTTTATTATTTATTAGTATGTGTTTGAGTCAAATTAAATTTAGTGTTTTATTCTATAAACTACTGACAACATTTCTCCCAAATTTCAAATAAAATAAAACTGAAAGCAGTGACGTACGGGCCCTCGCACTCCGCGTGGCCTCCCCGAAGCCGTCTCCCCGACGTGCAGCGCGCGAGGGACCGTATACCCGCTTAAAGTTGCTATTTTTGTCTCGTTTCCTGTCTCCAGCAGGGGGCGCTGGCGAGCCTTTTGGCCACGCCCACTCGCAAAACACATCACCACGCCGGACATATGTGACACGTTTCGTGAGGTTTCAAGCATCCTTTGACCTTAAACATCAACTTTGTGGACTGTGCTGACAGGTCATCATTGTAAATGAGAATTGGTTCTCAATTGATTTTACCTGGTTAAATAAAGGTCAAAAAAAAAAAAAAAAACTTCCTGTGTCACGGCGAGACATCCAACTTTGCCGCATCGTCACGGCGACGCCCATTGATGAAGTCGAATGAATGTCTCAATATATCATCAACTACATGTTTAGGTTATTGTGACCCGACTTTAGGTTCATGTGATCAACCAGCTCGACGTAGAATGTGAAAGTATGAAAAGTGTCATTTCCGGTGGCCACCAGGGGGCGCTATGACTTTGAGCAAATATTCCCCCACAGGGGTCTTCAGGGCGGGGCTGTTATCATACCTGTGATGTTTGGAGAAGGTCGGTCCATGTACATAAGATTTAAAGCAACTCCTCCTTTCATGGCGAGACGCCTCTCACGGGCACACACATCGACGGAAACAAATTATTTTGATAACTTTTAATCCTTTTTAAAACTTTTTACATCCTTTGACCTTAAACATCAATTTCATGTGTCACAGTGAGCCAACATTCATCCACAGCTGGAAAAGACTCATTGCAAGTTATCGCAAACGCTTGATTGCAGTTGTTGCTGCTGAGGGTGGCCCAACCAGTTATTAGGTTTAGGGGGAAACACTTTTTCACACAGGGCCATGTGGGTTTGGATTGTTTTTCTCCCTTAATAATAAAAACCTTCATTTAAAAACTGCATTTTGTGTTTACTTGTGTTATCTTTGACTAATATTTAAATTTGTTTGATGATCTGAAACATTTAAGTGTGACAGACATGCAAAAAAATAAGAAATCAGGAAGGTGGCAAACACTTTTTCACACCACTGTATATATATATATCTATATATATATACTGTATATATTCCAATGAGACTCATTGCTGCAGAGGATAAGTAAAGGATATATTTTTGTTCCTTTTGAATTCAAAAATAATCAAATATGCCTCATTGGTGGAAGTAATAGTAAAAAAAAAAAAAAAAAAAAAAAAAAAGCAGAACAAGGTTGCTCAACAAATATCTTTAAAAAATGATAACTGCTGACCTACTGTGTAAACAAACCATGTCATGGTCCATGGCCCTGCACTGCTGACAGAGTGGAGACCCACCCTGCAGTGCCACGACGTCCCACTAGGGGGATCCTCCCCTCTCGCCCATTATCTCACTGTAAAACAAGGTTGTCATCATTTCACAGGCTTATTGCTTCACCTGTCATCCATCTAAGAGGTGTTTGTTATTCGTGCTACATTCATGGAACGATAGTGGAACTTTAGAAAGAGAAGACGGTGAGAGCTGTAGTTTTTTTTATTACCATTATAAACACCATGTCTTTGTTTTCATGGTGGCATTCTGTTTAGGTAGGTAGGTAGGTAGGTAGGTAGGTAGGTATTTACTTTAACCTGTGTAAAACACCAGTCTCAGATGCCTGAGAGGGAAGAGATTAGATTAGATTTGACTTTATTAATACCACAATGGGGAAATTCGGTCATCACAGCAGCAAAGAAAACCAAATAGTGCACAGAATATGAAACAATGTACTTACACTACTTACAGTAAAGTGTTGAATATGTTTATAATATATAAATGTATAGATATAAAATGATAGGAAAATGGCTGAAACTGACAAAATGAAAACCAAGTGAAGCAGGAAAGAAATTCTGACGAAGGTATCGGTGGAGTTGATCAGAGAAATCATGGAGAAATCAGGACCAAATTGACAATTTAAACAATGAAATTAAATTATTAAAACAAAGAGCAGCGTGACATCCTATGAAACCTTCAAATAAAGTTAAACTTAAAGGCCAAAACTACCTCGTTCTATATTTTATATACAGCTGCAGCTAATGCATTTTTCAACATGAGCCGTCACTTCAGAACACGTCCAACAAGGTGTGTACTTTCCCCTGTCACGGTTATGAGTGATATTTGATCTGCTCTCAAATCCACGGTGCTCACTGAAGTCAGAAGAAAACTAATAAACTTTAAATATTCTGCTGGCTGCAAAGCTTTCAATTTCATCACTTTTCAAGAGGAATGAAACAGTTTTTCCATAAACTGGAATTTTTGAACAGCGTACCAACAAATTTATCAGCAATATATATTTGGTAGTTTTTAAACCAGCAAACAGACAACAATGTGGGTGTTTATATCTCAACAGATGGGTGTATTGAGCAGAGCAAGGCTGCTGGTGGTTGCTGTTGTGTGTGTCACCATCCTGCTGTCTTTCTATTCTGTGATACTCACACACAAAGAGGTATCCACGGCACCAAGTCAAAGGTAAAACCGACCCGATGTTTGCATGTGTTTCTGCTCCTGGTTGTGTTTGTCTGTGAAAGTTTGGCAATGAAAAACAAAACATGAAAATGAAAATGAAAAGGGGATCATTGGCACTGAAAAACTTGCATTGTATTGGCACTGAAAAAAATCAAATGATAATCTTACAATCTCTTGATCTCATTTATTTTTGATATATTTTGAATTGCAATGTGCTTTTCTGTGTCAATCTTACTTTTTTTTTCCAAAATGAAAACATCTGTTCTTCAATAGAATGAAAAGGTAGAGTTTGTAAACCCCATACCAAGATTTCTGCCTACAATCCTGCCAGTTTCTTTCTCCAGAAAAAAGCTAATAAACCCCATCGAAATTAAGATAGATGCACGTTTGACATAGCATTGCCTATGTATAGCAGGGTACGTCAAGCTTGTAGCCCTAGAGTACGTTAAACCAATGCAATGCTGTGCATGCCACCAAGAAAGTAAAATCACTATATATCATTCAATAACCTTGGGCCATCCTACTGCTGCCTGCACCCCCTGCTACTTCTCTACCTGCTAAGTTTAACGAACCAGGGATATTCAGCTGTGTATTTTCTCAAACTAAGCTGCACTGCTTGTTGGGAAGAGTGGATATGCTCTTCACCAATTCAGGCAACAATCTCATTTACATGATTAAGTTGTTTTGCTTTGTCTCCTGAGCGTGTACTCCCGATACTTCTATTTCATTATGGTTGTTCTTATGACTTGTGACCCATTAAGACTTCCATATTACCCCCAACCTTCTAGGTCACCACTCCCAAGTCACCTTCCCTCACCTGGTCCATGCAACTGCACCAAAGGATATGCTATCCTCAAAGATCACCTCCCCAAGGAGAAATATGAGGAGCTGGTGAAACGCCGAGCTAAAGAGTTCCAGCAGCACAAAGCCAGGTAGTGGATGGATGGATGGATGGATGGATGGATGGATGGATGGATGGATGGATGGATGGATGAATGGA
The DNA here is from genome assembly GCF_022577435.1 of Embiotoca jacksoni. Taxonomy (NCBI): domain Eukaryota; kingdom Metazoa; phylum Chordata; class Actinopteri; family Embiotocidae; genus Embiotoca; species Embiotoca jacksoni. The sequence goes on along the minus strand of NW_027185424.1, from coordinate 75,204 downwards.
TGGATGGATGGATGGTCGGATGAATGGATGGATGGATGGTAATATGGATGGATGGATGGATGGATGGATGGATGGTCGTATGAATGGATGGATGGGTGGACTGATGGATGGATGATGGGTGGATGGATGATGGATGGTCAGACGGACGGGAACTTGAATTATTAAATTGTGATTTTATCGAATATCATTTCAATAGCTTGGTAATAAACAGACAATGAAGAGTGCTATCTCATGGCAACATGACAATACTGAAAGAACAATGAATTTTAAAGTGCATAGAGTGCCATGATATTGCAGAACAACAGCCAAACGGCAATCAACAGTAACGTCAACCATTGGTTTTTGAGCTGCTGTTCTAAAGCCTGGAGTTCAGAATATCGGGCGTCACTTTTCTGGTGCCACAAGGTACCGTGTTTGAAAGAGCTGGGGAGGATCTGAGTTGATCTGACTAGAAACCCGAGGAAACTATGGCCGCCCACCTATAACCCAAACCTGACTGCACCACAGACCTGTCAACCAGACAGACACAACCCAAAACACAGTTTTTTAGGCCGAATATCCAATTAATGATGGGATTATTTACAGGTGGAATCTGTTCGATTTCTGGGCCCTGTCCTCCCATGCTCCCATCTCCGTCTCTAAAAAACCGAATAGCTTCCTTCTTGTTTCTAGTCTTCCTGCTGTTACTTTCATTCTCGTCTTCTCGATGGCTGCAGCAAATCACCTCCACAGCTGGTTATGCCTCCATGTGTACATACAATGCGTCAAACTAATCTTACACCGACAGAATATGTTTTACTGAACATTAAAACCAACTTTAAAAACACTGTGCTCAGGAAAAAACACTTTGGTGGACACGGTAGTTGCAGCGGTAGCTGAGTGTTGAACGGTTTTGGTGCAAGCTGACGGTTCAAATTAACCCGAGGTCTACGCCCAGTGGGATGCAACATCTGCAAATGATTCTTTATGGAGACTGACTAGACCCAGATAGCAGTGAAATTGGGTGGGGGTCGCACCAGACTAGGAGTTCTTACCTGCCACATCATACGATGCTCCAAGCAGAGAGCCTACACGACTCACCTCCATGCACCACAGGTCCTTCCAACTGTGTCATCTCTTCTTAACCCTCTCCCCATTCACCCTCTGTCCCTGCTGACCCTGAGCACCTGTCTGACCACATCCGCATCCTCATGCCCCCCCCCCCCGATCTATTGCTTGCTTCCTCCTCTCTACAGAGCAAACCTCTCTCATACTTAATAAGTACATTTGTAAAGCAAACATAATATGTCTACTGTCTACTGTTTCATGTCTACTCAAATACAAATGTTATGCAAATGTCAGAGTCCAAGAGCTACTTGTTTGCACACACTACTAACACCCTATCTGCTCAACAGGACATCCTCTGTCCTGTCCAGACTGCTGTTTGCTGTGGCCAACTCCCCTCTACAGTATCCTATCCAGGGTTATACAGTACGACCTTTAACCTCCACTCTCATACCAGGTAGGCTCACCTCTATATTGTGCTCAGATAGCAGCAGGTTGAAATCTTTACATGACACTACAATTTGACACAATAGAAGGTTGGGTACATCTGAGTCATGGAAAATCATAGTGAAGGAACATATAAACTGAGAATAGTAATGAACAACAAACCATACCACAGTAAATAAATATACAATGTACAATCTTTATTCACTATAAAGTCATAAAGTATGAGGGTAGAGCCGCCGTATTCCAACGACAACAAGCTAGACAAGGATTTCACTTCATTGGTCAATTGCCAGGAAGGAATGATTCGTTTCAAACGTCAATACAAACTGAGATAAATCTTTGTCTTCCAATAAGATGAAAGTATGAAAGTGTTAGGTCATTTTAATTTCAGGTTTAGAGCTGCATGCAGGGAAGAGAAGCAGCTACAAGGTTGGTGTGATCCTGTAAAACAGATCAACAGGTCGTCTGATGATGGATTGGTTGAGTTTGGCTGGTTGATACAAGATGGCTGTTGAACCTTTTGGAAATTTAAAGATAAATCTGTAAATTTAATATAAAACAAATCATTTCAAGGAAGATTTTGCCACAAACGTGATGATTGTGAATCTGAAGAATCTTGCTAACCTTGACCTTACCATTCTTGTTCCGATTTAGAGAAATGAGGACAATGACCATCCATTCAGAAATAATTCCTTGTGAAATATTGCAAATGGAGATACATCTTTTTTGACGTAATTTTATGTCTTTGTACAGCAGCCATCTTGTTGTCAACTTAGGTGTAAGCGGCACAAAGCTCACTGCAACTATGAAGGCCCATAAAACGCTGCAAAAGATGGGTTTTGATTTTGAGACAAACAGTTGTCTCCTGATGTAAGTCCTGTATTTGATCTACGCAATCACCCTAAACCTAACTCCTTACATGGACTTGTCATTCTTTACTACCACTGCCCAATATATTTGGGACAGAGGCGTGATGATAATCAACTATTTAATGATTAGCAAACATGATTAACACTAGCTTTCAAAAACTTAAAAGACCTGGTCACACTAGCGTTTAAAATGGAAATATTTCATTTCAAATTCAATTCATTCAAACAGAATCTCCATTAATAATGGGTTTGGTTGGCGGCGGTGGAGTTAATCTCTGCAAATTTAACATGTTCAACAGGTTTAGTGAACTTTGCACTATTGACCAACACCTAGGTATTTACTGTTGAGGGAGAGATGGAGTTCAAAATGGAAGAATTCCTGGTCGTTAAGGGTTCTGATCTATTTTTTTTAATGAATTAACATATTAATTAGCAGGCTTTTCCACCTGAATTATTTTTTATTAGATGTAAGAAATAAGCAATCCTGTAAACAAAGTATGCGGGCAATCTCTGGGACAGTACAGAGTAATAGAATAAAGATCGGGGAGCTTATCTTGACAGCCGTTAAACAACATCAAGGCGTGTCACCAGTCGCAGTGTGAATAAGTCTCGAAAAACAATAATTTTGTAAAGACGTTCAGACTCATTTTATTGTGTCACTTACTGGTGTGACCAAGCTTGTATTCAGTGAAACCTGACTGAACCTTCTTATAGTGTCCTTCCAGCCTTTTATATAGCTGCACACATTAATCCCTGTAGAAGGCTTCAACTCTTTTGCACAGACAGCAGGGATTGTCCAAAGTTGCACTGATTTTCTGGTTGCAGTGTGAAGTTAAATTGATTTTCTGGTTTTGTGGTTGCGGTGTGGGGCTGACCTTCTTTCAACTTAAAAAATGAACAAATCAAAAAATAACTTTTTAAAATAGCAAAATAAGCCTGGTTGCCAAACCAAGCTGTTTTCTATGTCTTGCAGAGGGTTTTTCCCCTGGCAATAATACATCAACTTTCTTTTGATTTTTTCACCAACTATTCAGATACAAAATTTGTATAACATATCAGAATTTGCCTGTGATATGTGGCTGTAGTCCATCAGGTGTATAGCCAGTCAACTGTGATCCTGCAATATTACCAATCAAGACACAGATTTAATTGTCAAGGTTTTTCTATTGAAGAACTGAATGAAGATGGTTATGCTGGTATGATACTCTGACTCTGTAGTTTATTCAAGTGCATCTCTCTCAGGTGTTGTTGAGTGTGTCCAAAGGCATTCTGACCACAGAGATTCCTGCTGAGGAGGCAACAGTCAAAGGTGAGACTCCTCTGTCAGGAGTAACTTTATACACTGAAGGTTGTCATTGAAAATGTTGAATGAAGAAACAAACACTTGTTGATATTGAGCTGCATGAATCAGACTATACTCAGCTAAACTGAGTTACACCAGTGATTCACCGTGTCTTCATCCCATCTGCTACAGGTTAGAGATCTTACTGTTATTGCTGACTATTTGCAATCTTTCAGATATTTGAAAGATTTTGTCATCTTTTCAGGAGTCCAGGTCCTTTCATTTCCACACAGCATGCACGTTGTTTAGAGTTGGTGTTGTTGTCTGTCAAAGTCATACAATGTTATATCATCATTTTGAGGGAACACAAAGCAAGATTAGTGATTTGCACTTGATTCACATTCCAACATTTTAGATAATTGAAGAATAACATTATTATTATTATACAAGTCAATTCTAAATCAGTCAAAGGGTATTTTTATATTTATTTGAGCTTCCAAAGTACTGTGTTAACACTAAAGATTCTTCATGCTTTAACTTGAATGAATGCTCATAAATCAACATGGTATGAACATGGTTTGTACTGTAGTTGATGATTAAACGGATGTTGTTCAACTGTGTAAATGGCAGGTGCTGGTGAGGCCGTATTAATTATAGAGTCTAGCAGCCTGGGGATCCTCAACCACCTGCTGGCCAAAGTGTCCTATGCTAGCACTGTCTACCATATCAACACTGGAGACCTCGGTATGTTCTATATAAATGAAAATTAGGCCAGAAATCATGATCTTTATGTGGGAAATGAAATGGACAAAATAAGACGTACAAGTACTGATATCGTAAATGTAATCAAAAGGAATTTGCACATATTCAGTTGTATATATCTGTAAATGTGTTTTTCTGTGTGTGTGTGTGTGTGTGTGTGTGTGTGTGTGTGTGTGTGTGTGTGTGTGTGTGTGTATGTGTGTGTAATCTTTCCCTAAAATTTGTGAACACATAAGTGAATTTAGGCTGAGTGAAATATGTTTGTGTATTGTTCTTCCATTCTCTGGAAACTCACTTCTTCCTCCTTGGACGGCACCTTCAGTAACTCTTTATCTCTACGTAGCATCCTTCCAGTTTGAAAACCATAAAGCTGTGTTTCCCATTGCCATCAAACAACCTCACCTGCCAGTCCTGTACGACATGGGAACAAGTAAGAGTGCACTTCTCATGAGGGGTTAAAGATTTATTTTTATTTGTTATCAGTAGGCTTTCTGTTAGATTTCAATTCAAAATTAAGAAAATTACAATGAATGCACAGTGCCTTCCAACTCTGTGGGGGAAGGATTTTTCCTTATTTCTGATAGTTGAAGCATTGGAGAACAAAACAGAAGTAATCAAAACTATAATTATGTAGTGAACAAAAAAATGTTAAACAAGCAAAAATAGGTTTCATATTTTAGATTCTTCACAGTAGCCACTGGTTGTCTTCATTACAGTTTTGCACACCGTTGTCAATATCTTGAGCAGATTTGTGGGGTAGTGGCTTTCAGTTAAGTGGTGCGATTACATAAAGTAAATGTTAGAAAAATTACTCAGAGGCTGGATTCAAAATCAAACACATCGGACATTTATTCTTGCAAGAAGGAGCAAATACATGTACACTCAAAGAAGGATGTCAAACATTGCTCAACGTCTCTCCTCCGTAGGGCAGCTTTTATACAGTGTGACAAACAGTAGTTGACAGTCACCCCCATTCCCTTTAGATACAAGTTCAGTTGTAGATCATAAGATAAGGACATATGGACGTCGTAAATTAGACGTTGTAAAAGAGACACTAGGAACTTCTTAAACCACCGGCAAAGAAAATAAAACTCATCTTATTTTCTTTCCATCATATCCCTCCTGTTTATACAAAGTATAACATGTACTTACAAAAAAATCAAAGAATCATCATGAGGAAAATCATATTAATCACACAATTGTTGTTGAGTATTGTTCAACCAGACATCAGTCATTGACACCACATCATCTCCATTGCCATTTCTCTCAAGTTTCGGCATGGTATACATTATTTTGTCACACGTCAGTGTCTAAGAACATGTCCTGATCTCCAGGGAGGAGAACAAATACGTCTTCATAAGGGGGTCGTTCAGTCGTAGGTAGAATCGGTGTCGTATTAGTGGTCTCGTACGTTTGGTCAGTTGTAGTAAATCGCATATAAAGGATGTCCTGTTTAGTCAATGTAACATTGATTAGTCTTTGGATCAATCCTTGGATACGGGGATTACAACAACAACCACAAATAATAAGTATGGCTGCTATAATTGAAACACTAGTGAAACAGGTGAGGAACAGGTCTGTCCATTTACCAAACCAAGATTCCATCATCCTGGAAAAATGATCATCAATCCCAGCATTTACAGCAAGTTCCTCACTTAGGGCGGTAAGACCCCGTAGAGCCTTGGTGACAGATCCATCTGATGCTGTATTGTTAGGAATAAACGTACAACATACAGAGCCAAACATTTTACATATACCCCCCTTTGTCAGCCAGCAGCATGTCCAATGTCATGCAGTTCTGCCACGCCATAAGACTAGTTGCATCTGTTCGCTCAGGCCCTTAACAGCATCTCATGTATAGGACCTAAATGTGGGCGTGCCTCGGAGCATCCAATGCAGTCGGCTTTGCCCATCATCTGAGCTGAGTACTGCATCCACTGTAGCCACATATTGGTATCACCATATCCCGTCTCTAGTGACACCACATCTGTAAATTTAGTTATTTTCAATCGTCGGACTACAGGATCTACGTGTGAGCTCGTATTTGCAACGCTTTGGCGGGATACCGTGGTGGTTGGTTGTACTATATTTATCCAGATTAAGCCCTTTGGATCTGCCCCAGATACTAACAGTCTGGAGTCGCATTGCTTTGGATCCTTCAGTGTCAGTATTAAGGTGTTGCAGTTTTGTACGTGACAACCTGGTGCAGTAGATCCTTTAATCAGAGACAGTCGTTGTTTTAGGTCGACACAGATGCTACCATGCACAGATATTTGTCTGACCAAACTAAGCTGCAGTCTTTCCCCTTGCAGGGAAGAACCGCACATGCGTCAAACATGAGACTGGCCTGTTGCCCTTCCGTGAATGTGAGAATTAATGCTCCCTGTACCTGGTACTGATTTTTTGTTCCTTGCATATTTTCCACCAGCCTTTACACAAGCTCTTTTAGTGCTGTGAACTTTGTCAGTAGTCTGAGGTCCTATTGTGGTCTTGTTGTCTGATGTCTGATTGTCAAGTATGTTATGTTGGCTCCGTACCAAAATATGGGGAGTACTATGAACAGAGCTGTGACTATCAGAAAACAAAGGTCCCTCTGAGGCCACAGAGTCCTATCCTCCTGAATGGATGCCATGTTATGCTGCCTTGAGTCATTTTAGCTGAACTGTCCATCCACAGATATACCAAAATAAGCTCACCAGAACCTACCCGCCAGGGTGTTTGTTGGTTTTTTCACTGGTTTGAGACAAGTACCCCTATTGGTATCACCTCCCTTTGTAGCCAGACTTCACCACAAGGGAATGCCAGCTTACTGAATCTGGTATGTCTGAGTTATGTGGTTCAAGCAAAGGTCTCATCCTTCTGCAATGGCTGAGGTGTATCCAGGAGGTCCGTTCAGCAAACCGAACTGCTGTTGAGGTAGCCAGGAGTATCTCGAAGGCTCCTTCCCATCTGGCGGAGCTCCAATATTTCTTTTTTTTAATCACCTTAATGAAAACCCAGTCCTCTGGTTTTAGGTCTATTGACTGGTTTTCCACCACCTGCGTAGGAGGGACAACAGAAGACATAATATCTTTTCTTTTTAACATTTTGGCCATGTAGTCTGCAGTCGTCTGTTCAGTGGGCTCTTTCTTGTCCACAATAGGTCCAAGTTGTGGCATGTGACAGGGATGTCCGTGTATCATTTCAAACGGTGAGATGCCTCTTTCACTGGGTAGAATATGCATATTTAATGTTACCAGTGGAATGCATCTCATCCAATTCCACAAAACCTGCCATCATCTTTCTCAATTTTAATTTGATTGTCCCATTAGTTCTTTCCACTTGGCCTGCTGACTGTGGATGGTATGAGCAGTGATGTCTTCACTGTGTCCCGAAAGCTGTAGCTAGGTGTTTTATAATGTTGTTCACGAAATGTGTCTCGTTGTCACAAAATATATTTTCTGGTATTCCAAATCGTGGTATAATGTCCCTTGTCAGCGCTTTTGCTACGGTCAATGCATCCGGTGATTTAGTTGGGAATATTAATACCCACTTTGAAAAGGTGTCGATGATAACTAGGCAATATTTCTTTCCTTCACATGGTGTTAATTCAATAAAATCCATGCAGAGATGCTGGAATGGATACTCTGGTGAAGGGAACCGGCCCCTTGTAGGTCTCGTGTTTCCTTGGGGGTTGTGTTTTGCACATATAATACATGCCAAACAATTTTTTTTTTTAGTAGTTTGTAAAGCCATATGATGTAAATGCCTGGTTTATTATAGATACCATCCTTCCTGTTGAGACATGGTTCATCCCATGGCTCAAAAGGCCGCATATCTATATAAACTTTTTTGGAGTATCATCTTGCCTTCCTGTCATCTCCATAAATCATCGTCTTTTTGTTGTGATTTATTTGTCTTCCACTGTTGTTTTTCTTGGAGTTTTTTTATTTTTTTATTTTTTTATTTCATTGTCTTGGGCAAAGGTCTTCAACAAGGAGTCTGCAACATTTTTTGTTGATTAGACAATTTTTTCTTATTTTTCAAAATCGTTTTCTGTTTCTTGGTGTCCATTGTATTTTATCGTGGGCAGCCATAGGGTCATCATAAATGAGTTTAGACAGTGGGGAAGTCATTTCTGCATAATCTGGAATCCAATTCTGACAGAAATTTGTCATTCCTAAAAATGACATCATTTGTCTTTTTGTCTGTGGTTTTGGTGCCTTTAAAATGGCCTCCTTACGTCCTTCGTCTAGACTCCTAATAAGTGACCTACATGCTCCTGAATCGCACAATAAGGTTACTTCAATCTCTTCTATCAGTAGAGTCACAAAAGGTTTATCTTGAGCAGGGGTATCAAACTAATTTTAGTTAAGGGGCCACATACTGCCCACTTTGATCTGAAGTGGGCCAGACCAGTAAATTCATAGCATAATAACGCATACATAACGACAATATTTCTCTTTGTTTAAATCATTGGTGAAGGTTTTTGGATGATAAACCCTATTTTAAGGTCTTTCTACAATAAACTAGAAACATAAAGACCAAAAACTCAGACATCAGCCCACTGTTTATCTGCCCCGGCTCTCCTCTGCAGATTCCCTCGCTTTGTGACGCGTTTGACGTCAAACGCGTCACAAAGCGAGCAGCGAGCGCGGCTGCCTGTGGCACCGAGCGCTTCTTCCTCCGGAGCAGACGTCGCATTTAAGCTGTTTTTGAAGCAATTACTGGATCGATTAAAACAAAAATAACAAAACGTTTGTACTCATAAACCTCCATGTTCTCATAGAAATGCAATTTATGTCTTTTTGTAATTTTCACACTTAGCAAAGTCATCCTGCGGGCCGAGCTAGACCCCCTGGCGGGCCGGATCCGGCCCACGGGCCGTATGTTTGACACCCCTGATCTTGAGTATTTCAACTGTACTTATCTCTAACACATCACTGGTCTCCTCCTCTTTAGTTTCTAGTTGGTCTGTGTCTGTGAATCATGTGAATGGGTGTGTTTCTGTGTAACCTGATCAAGGTGTGGTTGTGGTTGGTCATGCTGAACCTGTCTGCGACCGCCAACCGCCTCATCCTCCTCCTCCTCCTCTTTAGTTTCTATTTGGGTCTGTGTTTGTGTATCATGTGAATGTGTGTATGTACAACCTGATCAAGGTGTGGTTGTGGTTAGTCATGCTGAACCCATCTGCGACCGCCAACCATTGTCTCCTCCTCCTCCTCCTCCTCTTTAGTTTCTAATTGGGTCTGTGTCCGTGTTTGTGTATCATGTGAATGTGTGTATGTACAACCTGATCCTGGTGTGGTTGTGGTTAGTCATGCTGAAGCCGTCTGTGACCGCCAACTGTCTTCTCCTCTTCTTCTTCCTCCTCTTCCTCTCCTTCCTCTTCTTCCTCCTCCTCTTCTTCCTCCTCTTCCTCTTCTTCCTCCTCCTCATCCTCCTCCTCCTCCTCTTTAGTTTCTAATTGGGTCTGTGTCCGTGTTTGTGAATCGTGAATGGGTGTGTTTCTGTGTAACCTGATCAAGGTGTGGTTGTGGTTGGTCATGCTGAACCCATCTGCGACCGCCAACCGTCTTCTCCTCTTATTCTTCCTCCGCCTCCTCCTCTTCTTCCTCTTCTTCCTCCTCCTCTCCTCCTCCTCTTCCTCCGACCCTCCCGTCTCTCCGCCGCCTGCAGTCTCTTGCCCAGTGTCCATTCCTCCCGCAATTATAGCAGGTGTCGTGACCTGTCTCTCGTGGTCCTCCCCCACGGCCGCCAGCCCCTCTCCATCCACCTCGCTTCCTGCTTCTGAAATCTCTTTGATCATTATCCCCTCGATAATATACTTCCGAATATTCTGTCTTCGTAAAAGTTCTTGGCTGCTGTCTGGGGTTGGAGTAGAGGGGATGGAGTTTGGTGACGGTGTCGTGGGTTCGGAGACAGAAGCTGGCTGAGCAGCCGGAGGCGGAACGGGTGGAACGGGTGGATCAGCTGTTACCGGGACGTCTCCCATGTTAGGGTATGGAGGAGGATCGGGCCGCTGTCCCATGTTGGTTCGATTTTGTACCACATAATCAACATCTTCATCATTTCTCCAGGAGAAATGTATTTCAATTATTAGATATAGTATTGGTGCATTAAAAGCTATACTCCCTTCCCCTGCCTTTTTGTTTTTAATCTCTCCCATCTCCTTCTCTTTTCTTTTCAACTTTCCTCTTCTCTTTTCAGCTTTTTTCTTCTCTTTTCAACTTTCCTCTTCTCTTTTCAAATATTTTATGTTATCCGTGCCTTTTGAGTGCATGCATTTTACGTCTCCCTCCAGAGGTATCTCTTCGATCTTACTACAGCATGATCCCATTTCTTCTATCTGTAAGCCAACCAGTTAGTATGGAGTTCACCTGAGCAACTGGTCTTTATACAGTGATATCTGCTTTTGGCACCGTTAGGTTTCCGCAGGGGAGAGTTTAGGTTCACATCGCAAGGTTTCGGCTCTCCTTTACACTGTAAGACACTCACAGTATCTATTCACTCATTTATTTATTATTTATTTCTATCCATGAGCCAACCAGTTTGTATGGAGTTCACCCGAGCAACTGGACACTCACAGTATCTAATTATTTATTTATTTATTTTTATATCTTCCGGAAGTTTTATTTTTATTTATTTATTTATGTTTTTTAAGTAGTTATCTGTAGGTCCCTGACCTATCTCTTAAGTCCCTGACTTAGTTACCTGTAGGTCCCTGACCTAGTTTTGCACGCGCAACTTTTAGTTTACCGAGTCTACTCAGACTCTTTAGTTTATATAGTCTACTCAGACTCTTTAGTACAGGTCCCTGACCTGACTCTTTAGCACAGGTCCCTGACCTGACTCTTTTGGGGGGAAAAAATGTCTTACCCGGGTGTCCGACGTTTGATGGTGAATCAGCCTTTCTCTAGGATCCCGTCACCCTTCCTCTCTCCAGTCAGTCCTGGCCTCACCAATGTCCAAACTGCTTCGATAAGGAAACAGGCCGGAGGTCTTTCCTCAGGAGTCCCAGACTCCCCCGTGCACGGTTTCAGGCTCTGTCCGGAGAGAGGAGGAGATGTTGGGATCCGGCTCGAAGGACATATGGACGTCATAAATTAGACGTCTTAAAAGACGTTGTAAATGAGACACTAGGAACTTCTTAAGCCACAGGCAAAGAAAATAAAACTCATCTTATTTTCTTTCCATCAGTTAATTAATTGAATTTCTTGTCTTTTTTATACGTTTGAGAGCATCAGTTGTATCCCAAGGCAATGTTGGTATGGAGCAAATAGTCTGATTAAACTACTGCAGTCAACCATTTCATGACAAGAACCGCTCAATGAATTAAAGAGACCATCATCAAGTGCATCAGCAATTTAAGATATGAAGGTCATTCACTTTGGAAAATTTCAAAAAGTGCTGTGTCAAAACCAAAACCTGTCAGAAACTGGCTCTCGTGGACCATCCTATAATGGGAAAACCAAGAATAGAGTTTACATGAGTCTTTCTCAGAGTTCAAGCTGCAGACACGTATCAACATCAGCTGTTGGGAGGAAACTGTGTGAAGGAGACCTTCATGGTGGAACTGCTGGAACGAAACCCACAGTTCAAAGCAAAATTGGTGATGTATTCAATGTGGTTGTCTTGCTGCTCACAAAATGGAGACAAACCAAACCTGGATGATGTTATCTGAGTAACAGAACCTGGCTGCTCGCTGTCATTTAGCATTTTTATACCATTTCAGCCCTCATGAACTCTAAAACTACAACTGCGCACACGTGTGACGTCAGTTACGACCGTGAGGGTTTTGGGTCTAAGCTTCAGGTTGGGCTTTGGGATTGAGCCTTTGACTGCAGAGTAAGGGAAAAGAAACCAAGTGTTCAACATATGTGGAAACTCCTTCCAGACTGTTGGAAAAGCTCAACGTGACGACCTCATGAAGCTGGTTGAGAGAATTAAGATTGTGCAAAGCTGTTATCAGGACAAAATAGCGACTTTCTAGAATCAAACATTTCAAATTTGAAAAGAGTTTAACAAACAGTAGACCACTTTGTATTGTTCTGTATGTTATAGTAGTATTAGTGCAGTGCTACTCATCAGTACATTTATGATATCAAATTTGTCGTTAACAATGAGAATTTACAGATGTAGAAACCAACTGAATTGCTTGAACCTGAAAAAGTGCTTCAATAACCAGCAGCCTCATGTAAACCCATGTGGACATTTTATGCTACTGGTGTTTTTTTGGTTTTTTTTTACTGGAATTGACTATTTGGTTTTGTCTCTGTCTGTCAGATATTAACTCACAAGTCACGATCACCACAAAGACATTCCTGCGCTACTCAGAACTGAAAGTGTTGTTGAACAGCATCCGGCATTTCTACAGCAAAATAAAAGTCATTATTGCAGATGACAGCTTTGAACCAGAGCACATTACCGGAGAAAACATCCAACAATACATCATGCCTCCAGCACAGGTACACACACTCACTCTGTCAGTTATTACACTTACATAAATGTAAAACTTTTATTACTACCACTTTTTATTTTTTTACAGGCCATTATCTCACATTTTTGACTAAAATTGATTTTAAAAAAAAGATCAGAAACATGAATTTGTTTAAACTTTTAAAGATGTATCAAACTCAAATCTGGTGTATCTGGGAGGACCCTTAAGATTTCAAGACTTATGCATTTTAACAATGGTTATAAAGTATTGACCAAACTTAGATGGATTAGTAACAATTCTACCATATTTGATGCATATCAGTCAATCAGGGGTCATTCACACCTAGAAGCAAATATCCTATAAGGACATTATTTGGTATAATCCAACACTTTAAGGTGTTATGAGGTGAGGTGTAAACTTGCCAAAAAAAGTATTTTTCCATTTAGACATCACAACAGTTTAGGAATAAATCTAATGAAAATGATTGACATAGATTTTATTGCCAAGTTTTTTTGTGTAACTGTTGGTGCCCTTCAGTATTACTTTTTACCCACCACCTCAAATGACCATTACAAAAGATCGTAAAATGTATCAAACATAAAACACGTTTCCTCCCTCAGGGCTGGTTTGCTGGCAGGAATCTGGCTGTCTCCCAGGTAACCACCAAGTACTTCCTGTGGGTGGACGATGACTTTGTGTTTACGGAGAAGACTAAGATAGAAAAGCTTGTGGAGGTGATGGAGGCCAACCCCGAACTGGACGTGGTGAGAATTACAAAGCCTCATGTCTGAGGGGTGTTTTTGTGGACTGATTTGTAAGCTGAAGGGGAAATAAAACGTACCCAAACCTAAAATATGAGAAGGCTTTTCAATTGTTACGTCTTTATGTGTAATGAATTGTAATTCCTTTGTATTTGACCTGAGTTGCGTCTTATATTTTATGGCTGAGATTGGCTACTGCCTCAGGGTGCACGCTGACTGCCTGATTCACATCCAATTCTATAGACAAGAGTCAGTTCCATTTTTTTTTTGATTACCCTAATCATAAGGTTGCATTAAAAAAATACATATATTATTTTATTTATTAATGTAAATTGGATTAAATACGAAAGACATCCACCAAGCCTGTCTGTGGGATGTTGGATAGGTTTGTTCACGTGCACTCTAGTAAGGACTCCATTTCTCACGTACATGAGGACAGACAGTTGGTTAGCTGAAAGATGATTTTGAGTTCTAGACTCGTTGTGAGTTGGATATAATGTCAACATCTTTCCCAATCAGCCCTGTTGAACCTTCAACCCATCTGTTCAGGGCTGATGACAACTGGAGTCTATCCCAGCATGTCCAAAACATAGGTACACAATCAACTGGTAGCCATTTCATAACCAATTCTCTGGTCTCTGTGTTCTTATCAGATTGGTGGGTCAGTACAAGGGAACCGGTTTTACTTCTCTCTTGTCTATGAGGAAGGAGAGGAAATGGATGGTGGCTGCCTGTACAGGAAGTCTCATGGGAAGTTCCATTCACTTCCTGGTTATCCACAATGTTTTCTGGCCAGCGGGGTGGTCAACTTCTTCCTGGCTCGTACAGATGCAGCACAGAAGGTGGGATTTGACCCTCAGCTCCAGCGGACAGCACATTCAGGTACAGTAGGTCCAGACTGCGACAGAGTTTGGATTCCAACCGGCAGGAAGTCCAAACTCTTTAAGTTCTCAGACATGATTCAAGCAGCTTTTCTTCTTAATGGGTAAATGTCTGTCTCTTGCTCTAGAGTTTTTTATGGATGGCCTGGGCTCCTTGCTGGTTGCCACGTGTGATGACGTGGTTGTTGGCCATCAACAAAAAACAGACAAAGACACGGACTCTCGCTACAAAAAATTCAGAAACCCTGAAAGGAGCGTTAATGAGTTCAAACTGGAGCTTCACTTCTTCAAAAACCACCTCAAGTGTATTCGATATGGATAGACGGATAACAGGATGACTGGTGGAAGTTACATATTGCACTTATGTATTTGATATTTCTCTTCCATTTTTGTTGTTATTGTTTGGTCCTTTATGACAAATTTTACTCATAATCCATGCTGTACGTGATAATAATAATGTAATATGATGATGCTAAATAACAGAAAAACATGAATAAATGATTTATGTTTCAAACAATATACTTAAACTTTGCTGATCCACTATCATAGCGTTGGTTGATTAAAACAGGACATAGTACCGTAGTACATGGACATTTCAGCGGGTCGGGAAATCAAGTTAAGCATATAAGTGTCTAAATAGCCATCACTGGCACTGTTCTTCAACATTTAAAACAAAAAGAAATGAAAAAACAAGCTTTTATTTTTCTTGAATGGATGCCAGAGTTGTGATAAACCACGCTCAGCTTAATCCCTAAGAAACATTAATAACATTTAATATAATATATTAAAGCTACAATATTTTTTTGGGTGGTGTTCGGGACAAACAGTTGCTTATTTAAACATGTAGCAGTTGCAGAGTGTGCTATTATATGCTCGTCTTTGCTTACAATAATACAATATATGTATGCCATATTATATTTCTTATATGCAATCTCGTATTAATCAATTATTACTCCTCAGGCGTATGCAACAGGCTGTGCCTATACAGGTCAGCGATACTGATGTGGTCAGCATACTGCTGTGCAAAACAATAAGGCCACCGGGTACGGTATGGAACGGTTGATTTACAACCGTTAGTTTCACCTCCTATTTTTCTGATCTCTTCTGAGTCATGAAACAGGACCAAGCAGCTAAAGACGACCCCCCTCAACAAATCAACAGAGGACAGCTCAACTGCACATGGCACTGTGTTTTTTACTACAAAAAGACGGTCAGGGAGAGACAGTCAGTCAGACTTCGTGAACTGACACATACTCTGTTGTGGTCAGGGAAACATAGTCTGGACCCAGAGCTCTGTAACACTGATGATTCTGTTGCTGTTAAATAAACACCTTGAAGCCTGACATCTTCTCCTGTTGCCTCATTAAAGAACACACAGGACTGGGGGCTGACACATATTGGCTTTGTACTAGCAGGAGCCCGAGTGCAACAAGAACAACATTTTCATTCATCTGAAGGTGTTTCAGATATATGTAATTACAATCCCTCGTTTAGCTCTCTGTGTAGTGTCTACCCCGTCCTGAGGGGTATACGCTGGGATCTTAGAACTTCTACCTGAAAACAGCTGACTGATGTGACCAAAAAGGATTCTATGAAACCAGAGAGAGAAAGAACCAAACTGGCAAAGTTAGCGACCACACAGGTAAAAAAAATTAGCTACAACTTGCTGTAAAGCTCTGTTAAGCTGAGGGGGGTGGGGCTTCAGAGTCAGGTGATGATTCTGGACAGAGTCATCACTACAAGTGACGCCTTCACAAAGTCTGATCCTGAGCTAAATGAAACATTTTTTAAAAAAGCAAACATTTTCAGTTTATCAAAAAAACTAAAATGTTAGAGTTAAAGGTTTCTCAGCATCTGGTTAATTACCAACAATTATGCTCAACCTGTCAGTTTCTTTTTTCCCCTTACCTAACTCTACAGGAGCACCTCATGAACCCAGAACCAAGTCTACTTAGCAATAAGATGCAGCACCAATGGGGCGAGATCACCGAGGTCATCTGAGGAATCCGCGAGGTCGCCAATGTGCCTAAACATCAAAATCAAACTCTGCCCTTATCACATGCTACAATAATGCAACTATTAAGTAGTCTAAGTAAAACATCTTGTCGACTGTGACGTGTTAACAAACTCATAATTTTGTGAAAAAACTTAATGGGTAAACGCTCAAAAGTACGTGTTGACTGATGCAGGTGCAGCAACGAGCAGACTAAAGATGAAACACGGCAGCAGGTCAGCGCTTGAACATGAAACAAACTAACTAAACTGCACATGAAGGCTCTTTGAAACCAGATTAGGTTCTCAACAGTTCATTCCTGTACAGTTAGTCAACACCCTTAAAGAGAGACGGTCTGATCTCAGTTGAAAGAAGTTGAGTACGCAGTCACTTCCACAGAATGATGTGTCTGTGTAAACCAGCTTATACCAAACTAAGCTGAGTTATACTGGTACACAAACACACACGAACACTAAAACTAACAGAACACACAATTAGTCATGATCCAAATACAGCTTCCACCTTTATTATTACAATGACTCTTCAAATGATTCCATTCCTTTTTGTTTTTTTTGTTTCTTTATACCTTAGCTCAACAGTTGTGTGAAGCATCCTGTTCCAATACAACTGCAATTCAAGATCATGCTTTCCAAAAAAGAGACTGTAAATGTCAAAAGCCTCGTAACTCAGATTGGTGAAAACAAAAGTTAAAATATGTTTGACCTCAGAATATGTAAACTTGCATCATCATATGCATCCGTCACCTTTCTTCTACCTGTGTACCTGATCTTAAGGCTCCACCAACTGGTCAAAAAGGAACATTTACTGAGCTACACCATGAAGGGAAATAGATCATTTAGATTCTGTGGCTAAAAAAAATAAATTCTGCAGAATTGCTCTAATTGCTTGATATTTGATTCAGACAAAAATCACACTGACACAGAATGTTGATTTCACGTAAATAACAAACCCACCACCTTCCTTGTTTTGTTAGCCTTATTAAGCATGTAGCCAGAAATAAAAACAATATCAGCAGCTGTTGAATTAACACATTTTTAACCATATCAGATAACAAACTACAAACAGTTAAATGAACAATTTTAAAGAACAATTATTAAACCGGATTGAGGTTCAAGATCAGATGGTGTTTGAATGCATCTCAATTCAGCACCTGGATGAGGTTGTACATTCCCAGATAATAACAGGTGTCTCAGAATCACCTTTGCTTACAACATTATTTGTCATCATTTTCAGACAAAACTTCAAATGAATAGTATAATTAGTACATAATAGTACAATAATCCAATTATAATTAGTAAAACCAAAATGGTAAAGAATATATTTTGGTTCCCTTTAGTTAAAAATGTTTAAAATGATACACTCTTTGGTGGAAGTTAGCCTACACCAAACCAATAAAAAACAAAAAAGTTGCTCAAGAAAAATCTTAAAGGAAACTTATGGCTGCTGACCTGTTGTAAAAATAAACCAGGTCATTTGGCCCTGCACTTCTAAGAGAAGAGGCAATGCAGTGCCACAACGTACCACTAGGGGGATCCTCCCCTCTCTTACCAAGGATCTCACTGTAAAGCAGGTTAGTCATCATTTCACAGGCTCCTTGCTTTACCCGTCATAGATCAAAGAGGTGTTTGTTATTCGTGGTGCATTAATGAGACCAGACTGAAACCTTAGAAAGAGAAAATGGTAATAGATGTAGTTTTTCTATATCATTATTCATACATTATTGCTTTGTTGTCTTGGTGAAGTTCTGTTACCTGAAGCACCTGTTTAAAACACCTGGACCTGTGCTATAGAGTTTAGAATCCTCATTACAAAATACTTATATCTTTTACTGGAGCCATTTATATTATTTTACAAGATGCCTGTGAGAGGTTGTGTAGTTTTTTCACAGGTTAACTAGTTTTGACCAAAAAATAAAGCATGTGTTGTTTGTTTTTTTTTACTATTTTCTTTCTCATTTTAATAAGAAAGTGTTACATATTTGCCTTAAATCAAAACTTTATTACTTTTAATATTTAGGTTGTCAAGACAAAATTGTTTTACCTAATGTACAATAGAAAGTGTATGAACTTTGAATGTGAAATGTGAGGATTCATTGTTTTAGACTGACCTTTTCTCTTCCTCCCTCATCACCGCTACTCCGTCCACCTCTCAGGAGGAGCCGATGCAACTAGGTCGGACAAATCTATCCTCGGAGGAAAGAGAAAGACGTTTTCGGTCCGGAGATTGTTTTTACTGTGGGAAGCCCGGACATCGCATCCTGTCTTGCCCCTTCCGGCCAAAAGAGGGAGCTCGTCAGTAGCTGTGGGAATACTGACAGTGGACCACAAACTTCACACCATCCTCCGTCTCAGCTGCTTCTTCCGGCCACCCTGTGTTTATCGTCCGGTTCCCGGTCTGCATTAATAGACTCTGGAGCAGAGCAAAGTTTCCTGGACTCCGTTCGTACAGAAACACAGGATACCGGTTGAGGTCCTGGGTCTTCCTCTCCTGGTGAGTGCGCTCGATGGAAGTTCTCTGGCCCGGATCACTCATCGTACTTGTCCCCTGCTTCTGCTCATGTTGGGAAATCACCACCAGGACCTTCAGTTCTACGTTTTTCCCTCACCCAAGACTCCTTTGGCTCTCGGACACCCCTGGCTCGCGGAACATAACCCCCAAATTGACTGGATGGGAGGAAGAATCACGGGTTGGAGCCGCTCCTGTCAACCCTGCTGTCTTCACTCTGCTCTTCCCCCGGTGAATTCCGCTCCCGGAGCTCCAGAATCGGCTCCCACCCTCTCTTTGGTACCTCAGGAATATCAGGACCTCAAGGAGGCGTTCAGTGAGGAACGCGCTCTCTCTCTCCCCCCTCACAGACCTTACGATTGTCCCATCGACCTGCTTCCTGGTGCTACGTTTCCCTCCAGCCGTCTATATAGCCTCTCCAAACCTGAACAGGCTTCCACGGAGAAGTATATTACGGACTCCCTATCTGCTGGAATCATCACATCCAGCACCCGGGCAATCAGCACTGGCACCCCCCAGGGGTGTGTGCTCTCCCCACTGTTCTTCTCCCTCTACACCACAGGAGACTCATCTGTCAAAATCCTGAAATTTGCAGACGACACAACGGTCATCGGCCTCATCCGGGACGGTGATGAGTCTGCATACAGTTGAGAGGTTGAACAGCTGGTTCTCTGATGCAGTCAGAACCACCTGGAGCTGAACCTGCTCGACACTGTGGAGATGACAGTGGACTTCAGGAGGAGCCCCCTCCCCCCAACACTGCCCCCCATCACCATCCTCAATAACACTGTGTCTGCTGTGGAAACCTTTAGGTTTCTGGGATCCACAATCTCTCAAGACCTGAAGTGGGAGTCCAACATCAACTCCATCATCATGTGACTTACACAAGTTAGGTATGGCACATAGGTAATGTTTAATAAGTTAGTTAACTTATGTACATAACCTCCAATAAGTGAATATTGACTTGTATTCTCACAAGGGACACAAATTGGACAGAAACAGTGGTCTCCTGGCTGAAAGTCCTGTGTTTGATCTATGCAACCACCACAACCTCATTCTCACTACAACGTCTCCTGACTCCCTCCGTTGCTCCCTATAACAGTAACTAACACAAGTCCATATAGTTGGGACCAAGGTGTGATAATACCTGCCAATTGAATTATCTTATAGCAGACATAATCAGGTGGACATAATCAGCACTGGCTTTCAAAAAAATTAAAGTCCTGGTCACACTCGAATTTAAAATGGAAACATTTCACTGCAAAGTTAAATCATTTCAACAGAATCTCTGATTAATGTGGTTTGTTGGCTTTAGTGAACTTTATTTACCTTCGACCTGGAATTTTGCACCTTTGACCAACAACTAAGGAGAGATGGAGTCCAAAATGAAGAAGTTATGGTAGTTAATGTCAGGAGTTCCTGTCTGTCTCTGTTTTTGTCTGTCATGTGTTCTTGTTCTGGTCTGTGTCTGGAGGGCGTGGACTCCTTCACTGCTCACCTCCAGATACCTCCTACTCTTCACTCCTAATCAGGTTGGCACAGCTGGTTCTCCTTCCAGTAATCATCACATGGCAGTATATGAACCCCGGTCCTGCACTCCACCCGTGTCAGTCTGGACACTAACCTCACCTGGTTCTACGCTGCCATTCCATAAGTTGTTTGCATGTTTTCAATTCTGGTTCTGACCCTTCTGTCTGTCTCCCGCCTGCTGCAGTTCCTACCACACGGGTACCACCCAGTCGATCCTGTCTGTTACCCTGAGTCGGGCCTCGGGTACCACCCAGTCGATCCTGTCTGTTATCCTGAGTCGGGCCTCGGGTACCACCCAGTCGATCCTGTCTGTTACCCTGAGTCGGGCCTCGGGTACCACCCAGTCGATCCTGTCTGTTACCCTGAGTCGGGCCTCGGGTACCACCCAGTCGATCCTGTCTGTTATCCTGAGTCGGGCCTCGGGTACCACCCAGTCAATCCTGCCTGACGTGCTGTTCTGGTCTAGAGGACCGTCCGGTCCAGCCTGTCTGATAACCTGTGTTTTAGAAATAAATATCCTTACCTGAAGTTCTGCTGTTGTCCGTGCTGCATTGGGTCCGCTCACACCACATATCGTGACAGTTAATGGTTTAAATATATATTTTGAATAAATTACTTTCCGTTAGCAGGTATTTCCTCTTCAATAAAACTTTGTATTAAATGAAATAATGTGAAATCCCGTGAACTAAATATAAGTGGGCAGAAAATTACAGTACAGTGAAAATAGAATAAAGCTCGGTGAGCTTTGTGACTGACTCACGGTCGCATGTTTCTGGCTGCTGTTTAGCTTGGCCGATCTACCGCCGTTTACAACAAGGTGTGTGAGCAGTCACTTAGCTTTTAACCGAATATTTTGTGAAGACAAATGGCTGAATTTCAATGCACCACTTTCAGTGAAACCTGACTAGAGGGGCGTTGTGTTGTACCTGCTTAGCCTATTGTTCCTGCAGGCCTTGTTAGGCGGCGTCAGTAATGTACCTAAAAGCTGTTTGTAAGGGACAAATCATAAGAGGGACGGTGCCTTCCTTGGTTTCCATCTCCAAATGTTCAAGTGACGTTAAGTCACGTGAGAAGAACTTAAATGTTTCACCTGTTACACCCTTCAGCACTCACCAAGCAGAAACTCTCTTGTGCCTGCTGGCTGCTTTGTGAGCTCACTGCTTTGTTCTATACATGCAGGTGTCATTCTTTGCCTCTCCCAATGTTTAGTTTTTTCCAGCTGCCTGTACAACTCTTAGTTTTGAAGTTGTGCACGGGGACAGATAGTGTGAGAGTTGCAGTTGATGTCTGCTTGCGTGAAATATGATTTGCTTGTGACCATGTTTTATCAACCTTGGGAATCACAACATAGGACATAACCGTTGTTTTCCTGTCTCTCTCTGCTGTTTCTTTATCGTGTTAAAACCCTGGGTAGCACCTGGAGACAACAGGCCCTGCACCCTCTCCTACAACCAGGATGGACTGTTGCTCTCTGTGGTTCCAGAGACCTCTCAGTGCCTGATGTCTTACTTTTGCTCCCTTTGGGCCCATATGAACGTACTTTTGTGTATTTTTTATTCAAACATAAAAAACAGGTTTGAAACCAAATCTCTAGCACTGCAATCAAAAATAGAATTTATAAGTACAAATATTTAAGCTGAAAAAAAAACATTATTTGGATTGCAATATAATTCTTCTGACAGTTTTGTTGGTTTATCTGACAATTTTTCTCGTGTTACAAAAAGTTTTGCTTGCAAATCAAAAACCTTTGGTTGCGAGTTGAGTTGGATGTAATGGGCGGGGCCCACACTCATGGATGAGACAGGAGTTTCTATTGGTGGGTTTGACTTGGATCCTCAGCTTGGCTGTACTCACACTTTACACTTTGCTCCCTTTGTTGTTGGAATTTTCAACCTACAATGTAAAGTTGAATGAAATATAAAATATTTGTTATTTTTTTTACATGCACTCACACTTACATTAATGCTCTTGACTGGAGGCTCATATTTTGTACCACATTATATTAATATCATACCTACTGTCTTTATTTTTGCCCTCTTTATATCTTCCTTTAAGCCAAAAGCTCCTGCATGTAGTGAGATGCCTTTACTGCCCCCACAGACCATAATACTACTTAGACCTGCCAAAGTCATGCTGGTGACGAGACTAAATTACTTTACCAGCACTTTCAAATTTTTTCAGTGTAAAAATTTGCTGACTCTGTTGGTTTGTTAAAAGAGTTTTATAGATTGTGCGCCAACTGTATTTATAATTCTTCCTGGTTGTCACTCTTTGGTGACATCATGCTCCTGTCTCTGTTTCGTTCCTATCTCTGTCTGTCATCAGGCTGGACGACCACATCTGCCCTGGATGGCCTCAAGCAATAACATGCACCACGCGCGCACACGCGCACACACATGCGCACACACACACACACACTCCCAAAATTATCTGTTTCTCTGGTTTTATTATTTATTAGTATGTGTTTGAGTCAAATTAAATTTAGTGTTTTATTCTATAAACTACTGACAACATTTCTCCCAAATTTCAAATAAAATAAAACTGAAAGCAGTGACGTACGG
This sequence comes from Embiotoca jacksoni, assembly GCF_022577435.1. Taxonomy (NCBI): domain Eukaryota; kingdom Metazoa; phylum Chordata; class Actinopteri; family Embiotocidae; genus Embiotoca; species Embiotoca jacksoni. The sequence continues at coordinate 52,129 of NW_027185424.1, read as the reverse complement.
GCCCTCGCACTCCGCGTGGCCTCCCCGAAGCCGTCTCCCCGACGTGCAGCGCGCGAGGGACCGTATACCCGCTTAAAGTTGCTATTTTTGTCTCGTTTCCTGTCTCCAGCAGGGGGCGCTGGCGAGCCTTTTGGCCACGCCCACTCACAAAACACATCACCACGCCGGACATATGTGACACGTTTCGTGAGGTTTCAAGCATCCTTTGACCTTAAACATCAACTTTGTGGACTGTGCTGACAGGTCATCATTGTAAATGAGAATTGGTTCTCAATTGATTTTACCTGGTTAAATAAAGGTCAAAAAAAAAAAAAAAAAAAAAAAAAAAAACTTCCTGTGTCACGGCGAGACATCCAACTTTGCCGCATCGTCACGGCGACGCCCATTGATGAAGTCGAATGAATGTCTCAATATATCATCAACCACATGTTTAGGTTATTGTGACCCGACTTTAGGTTCATGGGATCAACCAGCTCGACGTAGAATGTGAAAGTATGAAAAGTGTCATTTCCGGTGGCCACCAGGGGGCGCTATGACTATGAGCAAATATTCCCCCACAGGGGTCTTCAGGGCGGGGCTGTTATCATACCTGTGATGTTTGGAGAAGGTCGGTCCATGTACATAAGATTTAAAGCAACTCCTCCTTTCATGGCGAGACGCCTCTCACGGGCACACACATCGACGAAAACAAATTATTTTGATAACTTTTAATCCTTTTTAAAACTTTTTACATCCTTTGACCTTAAACATCAATTTCATGTGTCACGGTGAGCCAACATTCCTCCACAGCTGGAAAAGACTCATTGCAAGTTATCGCAAACGCTTGATTGCAGTTGTTGCTGCTGAGGGTGGTCCAACCAGTTATTAGGTTTAGGGGGAAACACTTTTTCACACAGGGCCATGTGGGTTTGGATTGTTTGTCTCCCTTAATAATAAAAACCTTCATTTAAAAACTGCATTTTGTGTTTACTTGTGTTATCTTTGACTAATATTTAAATTTGTTTGATGATCTGAAACATTTAAGTGTGACAGACATGCAAAAAAATAAGAAATCAGGAAGGAGGCAAACACTTTTTCACACCACTGTATATATATATCTATATATATATAGATATATATACTGTATATATTCCAATGAGACTCATTGCTGCAGAGGATAAGTAAAGGATATATTTTTGTTCCTTTTGAATTCAAAAATAGTCAAATATGCCTCATTGGTGGAAGTAATAGTAAAAAAAAAAAAAAAAGCAGAACAAGGTTGCTCAACAAATATCTTTAAAAAATGATAACTGCTGACCTGCTGTGTAAACAAACCATGTCATGGTCCATGGCCCTGCACTGCTGACAGAGTGGAGACCCACCCTGCAGTGCCACGACGTACCACTAGGGGGATCCTCCCCTCTCGCCCATTATCTCACTGTAAAACAAGGTTGACATCATTTCACAGGCTTATTGCTTCACCTGTCATCCATCTAAGAGGTGTTTGTTATTCGTGCTACATTCATGGAACGATAGTGGAACTTTAGAAAGAGAAGACGGTGAGAGCTGTAGTTTTTTTTATTACCATTATAAACACCATGTCTTTGTTTTCATGGTGGCATTCTGTTTAGGTAGGTAGGTAGGTAGGTAGGTAGGTAGGTAGGTATTTACTTTAACCTGTGTAAAACACCAGTCTCAGATGCCTGAGAGGGAAGAGATTAGATTAGATTTGACTTTATTAATACCACAATGGGGAAATTCGGTCATCACAGCAGCAAAGAAAACCAAATCGTGCACAAAATATGAAACAATGTACTTACACTACTTACAGTAAAGTGTTGAATATGTTTATAATATATAAATGTATAGATATAAAATGATAGGAAAATGGCTGAAACTGACAAAATGAAAACCAAGTGAAGCAGGAAAGAAATTCTGACGAAGGTATCGGTGGAGTTGATCGGAGAAATCATGGAGAAATCAGGACCAAATTGACAATTTAAACAATGGAATTAAATTATTAGAACAAAGACCAGCGTGACATCCTATGAAACCTTCAAATAAAGTTAAACTTAAAGGCCAAAACTACCTCGTTCTATATTTAATATAAAGCTGCAGCTAATGCATTTTTCAACATGAGCCGTCACTTCAGAACACGTCCAACAAGGTGTGTACTTTCCCCTGTCACGGTTATGAGTGATATTCGATCTGCTCTCAAATCCACGGTGCTCACTGAAGTCAGAAGAAAACTAATAAACTTTAAATATTCTGCTGGCTGCAAAGCTTTCAATTTCATCACTTTTCAAGAGGAATGAAACAGTTTTTCCATAAACTGGAATTTTTGAACAGCATACCAACAAATTTATCAGCAATATATATTTGGTAGTTTTTAAACCAGCAAACAGACAACAATGTGAGTGTTTATATCTCAACAGATGGGTGTATTGAGCAGAGCAAGGCTGCTGGTGGTTGCTGTTGTGTGTGTCACCATCCTGCTGTCTTTCTATTCTGTGATACTCACACACAAAGAGGTATCCACGGCACCAAGTCAAAGGTAAAACCGACCTGATGTCTGCATGTGTTTCTGCTCCTGGTTGTGTTTGTCTGTGAAAGTTTGGCAATGAAAAACAAAACATGAAAATGAAAATGAAAAGGGGATCATTGGCACTAAAAAACTTGCATTGTATTGGCACTGAAAAAAATGATTTTCCTGAAAAAAAAAATCAAATGATAACCTTAAAATCTCTTGATCTCATTTATTTTGATATATTTTGAATTACAATGTGCTTTCCTGTGTCAATCTTACTTTTTTTTCCAAGATGAAAACATCTGTTCTTCAATAGAATGAAAAGGTAGAGTTTGTAAACCCCATACCAAGATTTCTGCCTACAATCCTGCCAGTTTCTTTCTCCAGAAAAAAGCTAATAAACCCCATCGAAATTAAGATAGATGCACGTTTGACATAGCATTGCCTATGTATAGCAGGGTACGTCAAGCTTGTAGCCCTAGAGTACGTTAAACCAATGCAATGCTGTGCATGCCACCAAGAAAGTAAAATCACTATATATCATCCAATAACCTTGGGCCATCCTACTGCTGCCTGCACCCCCTGCTACTTCTCTACCTGCTAAGTAAGATGTAAGATGGCGCCGCGCTAGCGGCAGCCTGTTGCAGCAGCCCGCCCCGAGTGTGTTGTTATTAGTATTTTTTAAGTCTTTCTTCTCTCTTTGGAGTTGTTTTGATTTTTCTTTCTCTCGTGTGTTAAGTTAACGGTCAGACAATGGACCGTAATTTTTCCACGTTTCTGGATGGGGGCTCTGTTATTGTTTACTTGCGTGAACAGCTGATCATGCTGAGTAGACCTCTACTGCTGCTGCCCGGAGCGAGGCCTGAGATCCCCGTTGAACTTCGGAGAAGACGTCGGGGTTGCAGAGCTGGAGCTAAACTGAAGGCGGAAAGGAGGAAATACAAACCAGCTGTACCGGAGATCTTAATGGGGAACGTGAGGTCGTTGGTCAACAAGACGGACGAGCTCGGCGCGCTGGTAAAGACCCAGAGAGAGTACCGGGAGTGCAGCATCATGTGTTTCACCGAGACGTGGCTGCACTCACATCTCCCGGACCACAGCGCGGCCGTACCGGCTTCAGGACTGTTCGGGGAGACGGAGACGTTGTTCAGAGCGGTAAGAAGAAAGGTGGAGGGGATTGCAGTCTATGTGAATGAGAGGTGGTGCAATCCCGACCACGTGTGTGTGAAGGAACGTTTCTGTAGCCCGGACATTGAACTTCTAGCCGTGGGGATGCGCCCTTATTATTTACCAAGGGAGTTCACGTCCGCCATTGTTATCGCTGTGTACGTTCCTCCATCAGCTGATGCAGAGGCAGCAGTGGACACCATCTACTCCACTGTGGCTAAACTTCAGACTAAGCATCCCGGTGCGTTTTTGTTAGTTACTGGAGACTTTAACCAGTCTGGATAAAGTTCTGCCAACTTTGCACCAGTATGTTAACTGCCCCACAAGGAACAATAAAACTCTGGACTTACTGTATGCTAATGCCATGGATGCATACAGTACTACTGCCCTTCCCCCCCTTGGTAGGTCTGATCACAACCTGGTCCTGCTGACTCCCAGGTATGTCCCCCTGGTGCAGAGGCAGCCTGTGACCACCAGGACTGTGAGGAAGTGGACACAGGAGGCTAAAGACGCCCTGCAGGACTGCTTTGAGTCCACAGACTGGAATGTGCTGTTTGGACCACATGGGGAGGACATCAACAGCAGGACGGACTGTATCACAGAATACATTAAATTCTGTGAACACACCACCGTACCATCCCGGACTGTAAAATGCTTCCCCAACAACAAGCCGTGGATCACCAGTGACCTGAAAGTTCTTCTTAATAAGAAGAAAGCAGCCTTCAGGTCTGGGGACAGGGAGGAACTCAGGAGAGTGCAGCGCCACCTGAAGGAGAAGCTGAGGGAGTGCAAGGACTCCTACAGGAGGAAGCTGGAGGCCAAACTCCAGCAGAACAACATGAGGGAGGTGTGGACCGGTATGAAGGAGATTACTGGGTTCAAGGGGAGAGAGAGACAACCAGGGGGAACCTGGAGAGGAACAATCAGAGGGAACCTGGAGAGGAACAACCAGGGGGAACCTGGAGAGGTCAAATGAACTAAACTGTTTCTTCAACAGGTTTAGTTCACCACCCTCATCTGTCTCCTCCACACCTCACACCTCCCAAACACCTCTGCTGCCTCCGCCCCTCCCCCCTCTGCGCCCCCTGGTGAACTGCATAGAGCCCTCAATCTCAAAGGGCTCTTCCTCCATCGACACCTTGACCCCCCCACCCCACCCCTCACCCCCCTCACCCCCCTCTCTGTGACGACTGGCCAGGTTAGGAGACAGCTGGAGAGAATCCACCAGCGCAAGGCTGCAGGGCCTGACGGCATCAGCCCCGTGGTCCTGAAGACCTGACGGCATCAGCCCCGTGGTCCTGAAGACCTGTGCCGTCCAGCTGGCTGAGGTCCTACAACACCTCTTCAACCTGAGCCTGAAGCAGGAGGAAGTCCCGGTGCTGTGGAAGACGTCCTGCCTGGTTCCAGTCCCCAAAAAGACGACTCCATCTGGCCTCAACGACTACCGACCAGTTGCCCTCACATCTCATGTGATGAAGGTGCTGGAGAGGCTGGTCTTGGCCCACCTCAGGCCGCTGGTGAAATCTTCTCTGGACCCTCTGCAATTTGCGTACCAGCCTCATGTGGGAGTGGACGATGCCATCATCTACCTGCTGCAACGAGCTCAGTCTCACCTGGATGGAACCGGTGAATCTGTGAGAATCACCTTCTTTGATTTCTCCAGTGCATTCAACACCATCCAACCACTGCTGCTGAGTGAGAAGCTGCGGGTGGTGGAGGGATGGAGGGGGTGGACACGTCCACCGTCTCCTGGATCAATGACTACCTGACAGGCAGACCACAGTTTGTCCGTCTGGGCAGTGTGCTGTCTGATACGGTGGTCAGTGGTACTGGAGCTCCTCAGGGAACTGTTCTGTCTCCTTCCTGTTCACCTTCTACACCACTGACTTCCAGAACAACTCAGAGTCCTGCCATCTGCAGAAGTTCTCTGATGACTCTGCAGTGGTAGGATGTATAAGGGATGGACGGGAGAACGAGTACAGGGCAGTAGTGGAGGACTTTGTGGAGTGGGCTGGTAGAAATCACCTGCTCCTGAACGTGGCCAAGACCAGAGAGATGGTGGTCGACTTCAGGAGGAAGGCGACGGCTCCACAACCGCTGAGAGTTCTGGGAGAGGAGGTGGACATGGTTGAGGAGTACAAGTACCTGGGTGTGTCCATCGACAACAGACTGAACTGGAAGACCAACATCAATGCTGTCTACAAGAAGGGGATGAGTCAACTCTTTTTCTTGAGGAAACTTCGATCCTTCAATGTGTGCAGCGAGATGTTGGAGATGTTCTACCATCTGTTGTGGCCAGTGAACTGTACTTCACTGGGGTCTGCTGGGGGAGCAGCATTGGAGCCGGTGACACCAACAGACTTAACAAGCTGGTTAAGAAGGCCGGCTCCATCATCGGCTACAAACTGGACAGTCTGGAAAAGGTGGTGGAGAGGAGGACGCTGAGGAAACTATTATCCATATTGGATAATCCTGACCACCCTCTCCACCACCTGCTGCAGGGACAGAGGAGCACTTTCTCCAAAAGACTCCTCCAGCTCCGCTGTCACAAGGACAGATATAGGAGATCATTCCTGCCGACTGCAATAAGACTGTACAATAACTCACCTCTGGCAAAATCCATCACAGTACAATAACACTGTTGACTGTGTTTCTTGGTTTGTTTGTATATAATATATATAGATATATAATGTACTGTATATATTGTGCATTTTATATTTTATATTTATATTTTCTACTGCTATTTACTGCTATTTTATTGCTTTTCTATTATTCTATTCTATTCTATTCTATTCTATTCTATTATTTTATTCTATTATTCCTATTATTATCTTATTGCTTCTGTATGCTGCTGTAGCGAAAAAAAATTCCCCTCGGGATTAATAAAGTAAATACCTACCTACCTAAGTTTAACGAACCAGGGATATTCAGCTGTGTATTTTCTCAAACTAAGCTGCACTGCTTGTTGGGAAGAGTGGATATGCTCTTCACAAATTCAGGCAACAATCTCATTTACATGATTAAGTTGTTTTGCTTTGTCTCCTGAGCGTGTACTCCCGATACTTCTATTTCATTATGGTTGTTCTTATGACTTGTGACCCATTAAGACTTCCATATTACCCCCACCCTTCCAGGTCACCACTCCCAAGTCACCTTCCCTCACCTGGTCCATGCAACTGTACCAAAGGATATTCTATCCTCAAAGATCACCTCCCCAAGGAGAAATATGAAGAGCTGGTGAAACGCCGAGCTAAAGAGTTCCAGCAGCACAAAGCCAGGTAGTGGATGGATGGATGGATGGATGGATGGATGGATGGATGGATGGACTGATGGACGGATGGATGGATAGGTGGATGGACTGATGGATGGATGGACTGATGGATGGATGGACTGATGGATGGATGGATGGATGGATGGATGGATGGATGGATGGGTGGATGGACTGATGGACGGATGGATGGCTGGATGCATGGATGGATGGACTGATGGATGGATGGACGGATGGAAGAATAGATGGACTGATGGACGGACGGACGGACGGACGGATGGATGGGTGGATGGACTGATGGATGGATGGACGGATGGTTGGATGGATGGATGGATGGATAGATGGACTGATGGATGGATGGATGGACTGATGGATGGATGGATGGATAGATGGACTGATGGATGGATGGATGGCTGGATGGATGGGTGGATGGATGGGTGGATGGATGGACGGATGGTTGGATGGATGGATGGATAGATGGGTGGACGGATGGACGGATGGATGGATGGACGGATGGAAGGATAGATGGACTGATGGACGGACGGACGGACGGACGGATGGACTGATGGATGGATGGATGGATGGATGGATGGATGGGTGGATGGGTGGACTGATGGATGGATGGACGGATGGATGGACGGATGGATGGATGGACGGATGGATGGATGGATGGGTGGATGGACTGATGGATGGATGATGGATGGATGGACGGATGGTTGGATGGATGGATGGATAGATGGACTGATGGACGGACGGACGGATGGAATGATGGATGGATGGACTGATGGATGGATGGATGGATGGATGGATGGATGGATGGATGGATGGATGGATGGATGGATGGATGGACGGATGGATGGATGGATGGGTGGATGGACTGATGGATGGATGATGGATGGACGGATGGATGGATGGACGGATGGATGGATGGATGGGTGGATGGACTGATGGATGGATGATGGATGGACGGATGGTTGGATGGATGGATGGATAGATGGACTGATGGATGGATGATGGATGATGGATGGATGGATGGATAGATGGACTGATGGATGGATGGATGGATGGATGGATAGATGGATGGATGGATGGACTGATGGATGGATGGATGGATGGATGGCTGGATGGATGGATGGATAGATGGACGGATAGATGGACTGATGGATGGATGGACGGATGGAAGGATAGATGGACGGACGGATGGACTGATGGATGGATGGATGGATGGATGGCTGGATGGATGGATGATGGATGGATAGATGGACGGATGGACAGATGGACGGATAGATGGACTGATGGATGGACGGACGGACGGACGGAATGGATGGATGGATGGATGGACGGATGGTTGGATGGATGGATGGATAGATGGACGGATGGATGGATGGATGGATGGATGGATGGATGGATGGATGGATGGACAGATGGACAGATGGTTGGATGGACTGATGGATGGATGGATGGATGGAGGGATGGATAGATGGACGGATGGACGGATGGACGGATAGATGGACTGATGGACGGATGGACGGACGGACGGACGGACGGATGGACTGATGGATGGAAGTACATTTGTAAAGCAAACATAATATGTCTACTGTCTACTGTTTCATGTCTACTCAAATACAAATGTTATACAAATGTCAGAGTCCAAGAGCTACTTGTTTGCACACACTACTAACACCCCATCTGCTCAACAGGACATCCTCTGTCCTGTCCAGACTGCTGTTTGCTGTGGCCAACTCCCCTCTACAGTATCCTATCCAGGGTTATACAGTACGACCTTTAACCTCCACTCTCATACCAGGTAGGCTCACCTTTATATTGTGCTCAGATAGCAGCAGGTTGAAATCTTTACATGACACTACAATTTGACACAATGGAAGGTTGGGTACATCTGAGTCATGGAAAATCATAGTGAAGGAACATATAAACTGAGAATAGTAATGAACAACAAACCATACCACAGTTAATGAATATACAATGTCCAATCTTTATTACCTATAAAGTCATAAAGTATGAGGGTAGAGCCGCCGTATTCCAACGACAACAAGCTCGACAAGGATTTCACTTCCTTGGTCAATTGCCAGGAAGGAATGATCCGTTTCAAACGTCAATAGAAACTGAGATAAATCTTTGTCTTCCAATAAGATGAAAGTATGAAAGTGTTAGGTCATTTTAATTTCAGGTTTAGAGCTGCATGCAGGGAAGAGAAGCAGCTACAAGGTTGGTGTGATCCTGTAAAACAGATCAACAGGTCGTCTGCTGATAGATTGGTTGAGTTTGGCTGGTTGATACAAGATGGCTGTTGAACCTTTTGCAAATTTAAAGATAAATCTGTAAATTTAATATAAAACAAATCATTTCAAGGAAGATTTTGCCACAAATGTGATGATTGTGAATCTGAAGAATCTTGCTAACCTTGACCTTACCATTCTTGTTCCGATTTAGAGAAATGAGGACAATGACCATCCATTCAGAAATAATTCCTTGTGAAATATTGCAAATGGAGATACATCTTTTTTGACGTAATTTTATGTCTTTATACAGCAGCCATCTTGTTGTCGACTTAGGTGTAAGCGGCACAAAGCTCACTGCAACTATGAAGGCCCATAAAACGCTGCAAAAGATGGGTTTTGATTTTGAGACAAACAGTTGTCTCCTGATGTAAGTCCTGTATTTGATCTACGCAATCACCCTAAACCTAACTCCTTACATGGACTTGTCATTCTTTACTACCACTGCCCAATATATTTGGGACAGAGGCGTGATGATTTTCAACTATTTAATGATTAGCAAACATGATTAACACTGGCTTTCAAAAACTTAAAAGACCTGGTCACACTGGCGTTTAAAATGGAAATATTTCATTTCAAATTCAATTCATTCAAACAGAATCTCCTTTAATAATGGGTTTGGTTGGCGGCGGTGGAGTTAATCTCTGCAAATTTCACATGTTCAACAGGTTTAGTGAACTTTTGCACTATTGACCAACACCAAGGTATTTACTGTTGAGGGAGAGATGGAGTTCAAAATGGAAGAATTCCTGGTCGTTAAGGGTTCTGATCTATTTTTTTTTAATGAATTAATATGAATTAGCAGGCTTTTCCACCTAAATTATTTTTTTATTAGATGTAAGAAATAAGCAATCCTGTAAACAAAATATGCGGGCAATCTCTGGGACAGTACAGAGTAATAGAATAAAGATCGTGGAGCTTATCTTGACAGCCGTTAAACAACATCAAGGCGTGTCACCAGTCGCAGTGTGAATAAGCCTCGAAAAACAATCATTTTGTAAATACGTTCAGACTCATTTTATTGTGTCACTTACTGGTGTGACCAAGCTTGTATTCAGTGAAACCTGACTGAACCTTCTTATAGTGTCCTTCCAGCCTTTTATACAGCTGCACACATTAATCCCTGTAGAAGGCTTCAACTCTTTTGCACAGACAGCAGGGATTGTCCAAAGCTGCACTGATTTTCTGGTTGCAGTGTGAAGTTGAATTGATTTTCTGGTTTTGTGGTTGCGGTGTGGGGCTGGCCTTCTTTCAACTTAAAAAATGAACAAATCAAAAAATAACTTTTTAAAATAGCAAAATAAGCCTTGTTGCCAAACCAAACTGTTTTCTATGTCTTGCAGAGGGTTTTTCCCCTGGCAATAATACATCAACTTTCTTTTGATTTTTTCACCAACTATTCAGATACAAAATTTGTATAACATATCAGAATTTGCCTGTGATATGTGGCTGTAGTCCATCAGGTGTATAGCCAGTCAACTGTGATCCTGCAATATTACCAATCAAGACACAGATTTAATTGTCAAGGTTTTTCTATTGAAGAACTGAATGAAGATGGTTGTGCTGGTATGATACTCTGACTCTGTAGTTTATTCAAGTGCATCTCTCTCAGGTGTTGTTGAGTGTGTCCAAAGGCATTCTGACCACAGAGATTCCTGCTGAGGAGGCAACAGTCAAAGGTGAGACTCCTTTGTCAGGAGTAACTTTATACACTGAAGGTTGTCATTGAAAATGTTGAATGAAGAAACAAACACTTGTTGATATTGAGCTGCATGAATCAGACTATACTCAGCTAAACTGAGTTACACCAGTGATTCACCGTGTCTTCATCCCATCTGCTACAGGTTAGAGATCTTACTGTTATTGCTGACTATTTGCAATCTTTCAGATATTTGAAAGATTTTTTTCATCTTTTCAGGAGTCCAGGTCCTTTCATTTCCACACAGCATGCACGTTGTTTAGAGTTGGTGTTGTTGTCTGTCAAAGTCATACAATGTTATATCATCATTTTGAGGGAACACAAAGCAAGATTAGTGATTTGCACTTGATTCACATTCCAACATTTTAGATAATTGAAGAATAACATTATTATTATTATACAAGTCAATTCTAAATCAGTCAAAGGGTATTTTTATATTTATTTGAGCTTCCAAAGTACTGTGTTAACACTAAAGATTCTTCATGCTTTAACTTGAATGAATGCTCATAAATCAACATGGTATGAACATGGTTTGTCCTGTAGTTGATGATTAAACGGATGTTGTTCAACTGTGTAAATGGCAGGTGCTGGTGAGGCCGTATTAATTATAGAGTCTAGCAGCCTGGGGATCCTCAACCACCTGCTGGCCAAAGTGTCCTATGCTAGCACTGTCTACCATATCAACACTGGAGACCTCGGTATGTTCTATATAAATGAAAATTAGGCCAGAAATCATGATCTTTATGTGGGAAATGAAATGGACAAAATAAGACGTACAAGTATTGATATAGTAAATGTAATCAAAAGGAATTTGCACATATTCAGTTGTATATATCTGTAAATGTGTTTTTCTGTGTGTGTGTGTGTGTGTGTGTGTGTGTTTGTGTGTGTGTGTGTGTGTGTGTGTGTGTGTGTGTGTGTGTGTGTATGTGTGTAATCTTTCCCTAAAATTTGTGAACACATAAGTGAATTTAGGCTGAGTGAAAGATGTTTGTGTATTGTTCTTCCATTCTCTGGAAACTCACTTCTTCCTCCTTGGACGGCACCTTCAGTAACTCTTTATCTCTACGTAGCATCCTTCCAGTTTGAAAACCATAAAGCTGTGTTTCCCATTGCCATCAAACAACCTCACCTGCCAGTCCTGTACGACATGGGAACAAGTAAGAGTGCACTTCTCATGAGGGGTTAAAGATTTATTTTTATTTGTTATCAGTAGGCTTTCTGTTAGATTTCAATTCAAAATTAAGAAAATTACAATGAATGCGCAGTGCCTTCCAACTCTGTGGGGGAAGGATTTTTCCTTATTTCTGATAGTTGAAGCATTGGAGAACAAAACAGAAGTAATCAAAACTATAATTATGTAGTGAACAAAAAAATATTGAACAAGCAAAAATAGGTTTCATATTTTAGATTCTTCAGAGTAGTCACTGGTTGTCTTCATTACAGTTTTGCACACCGTTGTCAATATCTTGAGCAGCTTTGTGGGGTAGTGGCTTTCTGTTAAGTGGTGCGATTACATAAAGTTAATGTTAGAAAAATTACTCAGAGGCTGGATTCAAAATCAAACATATCAGACATTTATTCTTGCAAGAAGGAGCAAATACATGTACACTCAAAGAAGGATGTCAAACATTGCTCAACGTCTCTCCTCCGTAGGGCAGCTTTTATACAGTGTGACAAACAGTAGTTGACAGTCACCCCCATTCCCTTTAGATATAAGTTCAGTTGTAGATCACAAGATAAGGACATATGGACGTCGTAAATTAGACGTCGTAAAATAGACACTAGGAACTTCTTAAGCCACCGGCAAAGAAAATAAAACTTATCTTATTTTCCTTCCATCATATCCCTCCTGTTTATACAAAGTATAACATGTACTTACAAAAAATCAAAGAATCATCATGAGGAAAACCATATTAATCACACAATTGTTGTTGAGTATTGTTCAACCAGACATCAGTCATTGACACCACATCATCTCCATTGCCATTTCTCTCAAGTTTCGGCATGGTATACATTATTTTGTCACACGTCAGTGTCTAAGAACATGTCCTGATCTCCAGGGAGGAGAACAAATACGTCTTCATAAGGGGGTCGTTCAGTCGTAGGTAGAATCGGTGTCGTATTAGTGGTCTCGTACGTTCGGTCAGTTGTAGTAAATCGCATATAAAGGATGTCCTGTTTAGTCAATGTAACATTGATTAGTCTTTGGATCAATCCTTGGATACGGGGATTACAACAACAACCACAAATAATAAGTATGGCTGCTATAATTGAAACACTAGTGAAACAGGCGAGGAACAGGTCTGTCCATTTACCAAACCAAGATTCCATCATCCTGGAAAAATGATCATCAATCCCAGCATTTACAGCAAGTTCCTCACTTAGGGCGGTAAGACCCCGTAGAGCCTTGGTGACAGATCCATCTGGTGCTGTACTGTTAGGAATAAACGTACAACATACAGAGCCAAACATTTTACATATACCCCCCTTTGTCAGCCAGCAGCATGTCCAATGTCATGCAGTTCTGCCACACCATAAGACTAGTTGCATCTGTTCGCTGAGGCCCTTAACAGAGTCTCATGTATAGGACCTAAATGTGGGCGTGCCTCGGAGCATCCAATGCAGTCGGCTTTGCCCATCATCTGAGCTGAGTACTGCATCCACTGTAGCCACATATTGGTATCACCATAACCCGTCTCTAGTGACACCACATCTGTAAATTTAGTTATTTTCAATCGTCGGACTACAGGATCTACGTGTGAGCTCGTATTTGCAACGCTTTGGCGGGATACCGTGGTGGTTGGTTGTACTATATTTATCCAGATTAAGCCCTTTGGATCTGCCCCAGATACTAACAGTCTGGAGTCGCATTGCTTTGGATCCTTCAGTGTCAGTATTAAGGTGTTGCAGTTTTGTACGTGACAACCTGGTGCAGTAGATCCTTTAATCAGAGACAGTCGTTGTTTTAGGTCGACACAGATGCTACCATGCACAGATATTTGTCTGACCAAACTAAGCTGCAGTCTTTCCCCTTGCAGGGAAGAACCGCACATGCGTCAAACATGAGACTGGCCTGTTGCCCTTCCATGAATGTGAGAATTAATGCTCCCTGTACCCGGTACTGATTTTTTGTTCCTTGCATATTTTCCACCAGCCTTTACACAAGCTCTTTTAGTGCTGTGAACTTTGTCAGTAGTCTGAGGTCCTATTGTGGTCTTGTTGTCTGATGTCTGATTGTCAAGTATGTTATGTTGGCTCCGTACCAAAATATGGGGAGTACTATGAACAGAGCTGTGACTATCAGAAAACAAAGGTCCCTCTGAGGCCACAGAGTCCTATCCTCCTGAATGGATGCCATGTTATGCTGCCTTGAGGCATTTTAGCTGAACTGTCCATCCACAGATATACCAAAATAAGCTCACCAGAACCTACTCACCAGGGTGTTTGTTGGTTTCTTCACTGGTTTGAGACAAGTACCCCTATTGGTATCACCTCCCTTTGTAGCCAGACTTCACCACAGGGGGAATGCCAGCTTACTTAATCTGGTATGTCTGAGTTATGTGGTTCAAGCAAAGGTCTCATCCTTCTGCAATGGCTGAGGTGTATCCAGGAGGTCCGTTCAGCAATCCGAACTGCTGTTGAGGTAGCCAGGAGTATCTCCAAGGCTCCTTCCCATCTGGCGGAGCTCCAATATTTCTTTTTTTTTATCACCTTAATGAAAACCCAGTCCTCTGGTTTTTGGTCTATTGACTGTTTTTCCACCACCTGCGTAGGAGGGACAACAGAAGACATAATATCTTTTCTTTTTAACATTTTGGCCATGTAGTCTGCAGTCGTCTGTTCAGTGGGCTCTTTCTTGTCCACAGTAGGTCCAAGTTGTGGCATGTGATAGTGATGTCCGTGTATCATTTCAAACGGTGAGATGCCTCTTTCACTGGGTAGAATATGCATATTTAATGTTACCAGTGGAATGCATCTCATCCAATTCCACAAAACCTGCCATCATCTTTCTCAGTTTTAATTTGATTGTCCCATTAGTTCTTTCCACTTGGCCTGCTGACTGTGGATGGTATGAGCAGTGATGTCTTCACTGTGTCCCGAAAGCTGTGGCTAGGTGTTTTATAATGTTGTTCACGAAATGTGTCCTGTTGTCGCAAAATATATTTTCTGGTATTCCAAATCGTGGTATAATGTCCCTTGTCAGCGCTTTTGCTACGGTCAATGCATCCGGTGATTTAGTTGGGAATATTAATACCCACTTTGAAAAGGTGTCGATGATAACTAGGCAATATTTCTTTCCTTCACATGGTGTTAATTCAATAAAATCCATGCAGAGATGCTGGAATGGATACTCTGGTGAAGGGAACCGGCCCCTTGTAGGTCTCGTGTTTCCTTGGGGGTTGTGTTTTGCACATATAATACATGCCAAACAATTTTTTTTTTTTAGTAGTTTGTAAAGCCATATGTTGTAAATGCCTGGTTTATTATAGATACCATCCCTCCTGTTGAGACATGGTTCATCCCATGGCTCAAAAGGCCGCATATCTATATAAACTTTTTTGGAGTATCATTTTGCCTTCCTGTCATCTCCATAAATCATCTTTTTGTTGTGATTTATTTGTCTTCCACTGTTGTTTTTCTTGGAGTTTTTTTATTTATTTATTTTTTTTATTTCATTGTCTCGGGCAAAGGTCTTCAACAAGGAGTCTGCAACATTTTTTGTTGATTAGACAATTTTTTCTTATTTTTCAAAATCGTTTTCTGTTTCTGGTGTCCATTGTATTTTATCGTGGGCAGCCATAGGGTCATCATAAATGAGTTTAGACAGTGGGGAAGTCATTTCTGCATAATCTGGAATCCAATTCTGACAGAAATTTGTCATTCCTAAAAATGACATCATTTGTCTTTTTGTCTGTGGTTTTGGTGCCTTTAAAATGGCCTCCTTACATCCTTCGTCCAGACTCCTAATAAGTGACCGACATGCTCCTGAATCGCACAATAAGGTTACTTCAATCTCTTCTATCAGTAGAGTCACAAAAGGTTTATCTTGAGTATTTCAACTGTACTTATCTCTAACACATCACTGGTCTCCTCCTCTTTAGTTTCTAGTTGGTCCGTGTCTGTGAATCATGTGAATGTGTGTGTTTATGTATAACCTGATCCTGGTGTGGTTGTGGTTAGTCATGCTGAACCCGTCTGTGACCGCCAACTGTCTTCTCCTCTTCTTCCTCCTCCTCTTCTTCCTCCTCTTCCTCTTCTTCCTCTTCTTCCTCCTCCTCTTCTTCCTCCTCCTCCTCCTCCTCCTCCTCTTCCTCCGACCCTCCCGTCTCTCCACCGCCTGCAGTCTCTTGCCCAGTGTCCATTCCTTCCGCAATTATAGCAGGTGTCGTGACCTGTCTCTCGTGGTCCTCCCCCACGGCCGCCAGCCCCTCTCCATCCACCTCGCTTCCTCCTTCTGAAATCTCCTTGATCATTATCCCCTCGATAATATACTTCCGAATATTCTGTCTTCGTAAAAGTTCTTGGCTGCTGTCTGGGGTTGGAGTAGAGGGGATGGAGTTTGGTGACGGTGTCGTGGGTTCGGAGACAGAAGCTGGCTGAGCAGCCGGAGGCGGAACGGGTGGAACGGGTGGATCAGCTGTTACCGGGACGTCTCCCATGTTAGGGTATGGAGGAGGATCGGGCCGCTGTCCCATGTTGGTTCGATTTTGTACCACATAATCAACATCTTCATCATTTCTCCAGGAGAAATGTATTTCAATTATTAGATATAGTATTGGTGCATTAAAAGCTATACTCCCTTCCCCTGCCTTTTTGTTTTTAATCTCTCCCATCTCCTTCTCTTTTCTTTTCAACTTTCCTCTTTTCAACTTTCCTCTTCTCTTTTCAACTTTTTTCTTCTCTTTTCAACTTTCCTCTTCTCTTTTCAAATATTTTATGTTATCCGTGCCTTTTGAGTGCATGCATTTTACGTCTCCCTCCAGAGGTATCTCTTCGATCTTGCATGATCCCATTTCTTCTATCTGTGAGCCAACCAGTTAGTATGGAGTTCACCTGAGCAACTGGTCTTTATACAGTGATATCTGCTTTTGGCACCGTTAGGTTTCCGCAGAGGAGAGTTTAGGTTCACATCGCAAGGTTTCGGCTCTCCTTTACACTGTAAGACACTCACAGTATCTATTCACTCATTTATTTATTATTTATTTCTATCCATGAGCCAACTAGTTTGTATGGAGTTCACCCGAGCAACTGGACACTCACAGTATCTAATTATTTATTTATTTATTTTTATATCTACCGGAAGTTTTATTTTTATTTATTTATTTATGTTTTTTAAGTAGTTATCTGTAGGTCCCTGACCTATCTCTTAAGTCCCTGACTTAGTTACCTGTAGGTCCCTGACCCAGTTTTGCACGCGCAACTTTTAGTTGACCTAGTCTACTCAGACTCTTTAGTTTATATAGTCTACTCAGACTCTTTAGTACAGGTCCCTGACCTGACTCTTTAGCACAGGTCCCTGACCTGACTCTTTAGTACAGGTCCCTGACCTGACTCTTTTGGGGGGAAAAAATGTCTTACCCGGGTGTCCGACGTTTGATGGTGAATCAGCCTTTCTCTAGGATCCCGTCACCCTTCCTCTCTCCAGTCAGTCCTGGCCTCACCAATGTCCAAACTGCTTCGATAAGGAAACAGGCCGGAGGTCTTTCCTCAGGAGTCCCAGACACCCCCGTGCACGGTTTCAGGCTCTGTCCAGAGAGAGGAGGAGATGTTGGGATCCGGCTCGAAGGACATATGGACGTCATAAATTAGACGTTTTAAAAGACGTTGTAAATGAGACACTAGGAACTTCTTAAGCCACAGGCAAAGAAAATAAAACTCATCTTATTTTCTTTCCATCAGTTAATTAATTGAATTTCTTGTCTTTTTTATACGTTTGAGAGCATCAGTTGTATCCCAAGGCAATGTTGGTATGGAGCAAATAGTCCGATTAAACTACTGCAGTCAACCATTTCATGACAAGAACCGCTCAATGAAGTAAAGAGACCATCATCAAGTGCATCAGCACTTTAAGATATGAAGGTCATTCACTTTGGAAAATTTCAAAAAGTGCTGTGTCAAAACCAAAACCTGTCAGAAACTGGCTCTCGTGGACCATCCTGGAATGGGAAAACCAAGAATAGAGTTTACATGAGTCTTTCTCAGAGTTCAAGCTGCAGACACGTATCAACATCAGCTGTTGGGAGGAAACTGTGTGAAGGAGACCTTCATGGTGGAACTGCTGGAAAGAAACCCACAGTTCAAAGCAAAATTGGTGATGTATTCAATGTGGTTGTCTTGCTGCTCACAAAATGGAGACAAACCAAACCTGGATGATGTTATCTGAGTAACAGAACCTGGCTGCTCGCTGTCATTTAGCATTTTTATACCATTTCAGCCCTCATGAACTCTAAAACTACAACTGCGCACACGTGTGACGTCAGTTACGACCGTGAGGGTTTTGGGTCTAAGCTTCAGGTTGGGCTTTGGGATTGAGCCTTTGACTGCAGATTAAGGGAAAAGAAACCAAGTGTTCAACATATGTGGAAACTCCTTCCAGACTGTTGGAAAAGCTCAACGTGACGACCTCATGAAGCTGGTTGAGAGAATTAAGA
The DNA here is from genome assembly GCF_022577435.1 of Embiotoca jacksoni. Taxonomy (NCBI): domain Eukaryota; kingdom Metazoa; phylum Chordata; class Actinopteri; family Embiotocidae; genus Embiotoca; species Embiotoca jacksoni. Next base: position 33,537 of record NW_027185424.1, on the reverse strand, counting down.
TTGTGCAAAGCTGTTATCAGGACAAAATAGCGACTTTCTAGAATCAAACATTTCAAATTTGAAAAGAGTTTAACAAACAGTAGACCACTTTATATTGTTCTGTATGTTATAGTAGGATTAGTGCAGTGCTACTCATCAGTACATTTATGATATCAAATTTGTCGTTAACAATGAGAATTTACAGATGTAGAAACCAACTGAATTGCTTGAACCTGAAAAAGTACTTCAATAACCAGCAGCCTCATGTAAACCCATGTGGACATTTTATGCTACTGGTGTTTTTTTTTTTTTGTTTTTTTTTTACTGGAATTGACTCTTTGGTTTTGTCTCTGTCTGTCAGATATTAACTCACAAGTCACGATCACCACAAAGACATTCCTGCGCTACTCACAACTGAAAGTGTTGTTGAACAGCATCCGGCATTTCTACAGCAAAATAAAAGTCATTATTGCAGATGACAGCTTTGAACCAGAGCACATTACCGGAGAAAACATCCAACAATACATCATGCCTCCAGCACAGGTACACACACTCACTCTGTCAGTTATTACACTTACATAAATGTAAAACTTTTATTACTACCACTTTTTATTTTTTTACAGGCCATTATCTCACATTTTTGACTAAAATTGATTTTAAAAAAAAGATCAGAAACATGAATTTGTTTAAACTTTTAAAGATGTATCAAACTCAAATCTGGTGTATCTGGGAGGACCCTTAAGATTTCAAGACTTATGCATTTTAACAATGGTTATAAAGTATTGACCAAACTTAGATGGATTAGTAACAATTCTACCATATTTGATGCATATCAGTCAATCAGGGGTCATTCACACCTAGAAGCAAATATCCTATAAGGACATTATTTGGTATAATCCAACACTTTAAGGTGTTATGAGGTGAGGTGGAAACGGACCCAAACGCAGGCACAGGTAACAGGCAGGATAAAGTTCAAAACTGTCTTTATTGTGTACAGAGGTGGGACCTAAAGTCTATGTCTTTCCTCCGGAGTTGGGAGGGAAACTCCACCAACTCTCACAGGGGCCAGACATTGCTCAGTCCAGAGCTGTCTGGGAGGGAGACATAGACATGGCAGCAGGCAGACAGACAGACAGGCTGAATGCAGCGGGGATGTGGCCCCACTGGGGGAATCCCGAGGTCCTCCACAGCGAGCGGCAACAGAATGGGTACTGGAGTGACCAGGTAGCACTGACTGATAGCACTGACTGATAGTGGAGCAGGAGCAGGGCGCGGGCTGGTATGACTGGCAGTGACAACCTCTCACTGGCAGTATGGACTGACACCTCATGACTGCAGAAACCGGGTTGATATAGTCCAGGGAGGTGATCAGTGGAATCAGCCACCTGCAGGTGGTGATCAGGAAGAGTGGTGGCAGCTGCTGAGACCTGTGAGGGGTGTGGCCATGGGAGGTGACAGGAGGCGGGGAGAGGAGGACACAGAACACATGGGGACACAATAAAATAACAAACAGACAAGGGACTGACAGCACACATGAGGATAAGGGACTGGGGACAAAACAGAGGGAGACACACCAGGGTAAGACAAGGATCCTGACATAAGGCTCATCATTTGGAGTTAAACTGTTTGTGTAAATTGGCTTGTTGACGATATTTTCCAGTTCAGATAATCAACTTCAGTTTAAGCTGTTTATGTTTTCTATTAAAAAACTTTTTGCAAATGATCTTTGATTTAAACTTGACAAAAAAAAGTATTTTTCCATTTTGACATCACAACAGTTTAGGAATAAATCTAATGAAAATGATTGACATAGATTTTATTGCCAAGTTTTTTTGTGTAACTGTTGGTGCCCTTCAGTATTACTTTTTACCCACCACCTCAAATGACCATTACAAAAGATCGTAAAATGTATCAAACATAAAACACGTTTCCTCCCTCAGGGCTGGTTTGCTGGCAGGAATCTGGCTGTCTCCCAGGTAACCACCAAGTACTTCCTGTGGGTGGACGATGACTTTGTGTTTACGGAGAAGACTAAGATAGAAAAGCTTGTGGAGGTGATGGAGGCCAACCCCGAACTGGACGTGGTGAGAATTACAAAGCCTCATGTCTGAGGGGTGTTTTTGTGGACTGATTTGTAAGCTGAAGGGGAAATAAAACGTACCCAAACCTAAAATATGAGAAGGCTTTTCAATTGTTACGTCTTTATGTGTAATGAATTGTAATTCCTTTGTATTTGACCTGAGTTGCCTCTTATATTTTATGGCTGAGATTGGCTACTGCCTCAGGGTGCACGCTGACTGCCTGATTCACATCCAATTCTATAGACAAGAGTCAGTTCCATTTTTCTTTTGATTACCCTAATCATAAGGTTGCATTTAAATATATATACATATATTATTTTATTTACTAATGTAAATTGGATTAAATACGAAAGACATCCACCAAGCCTGTCTGTGGGATGTTGGATAGGTTTGTTCACGTGCACTCTAGTAAGGACTCCATTTCTCACGTACATGAGGACAGACAGTTGGTTAGCTGAAAGATGATTTTGAGTTCTAGACTCGTTGTGAGTTGGATATAATGTCAACATCTTTCCCAATCAGCCCTGTTGAACCTTCAACCCATCTGTTCAGGGCTGATGACAACTGGAGTCTATCCCAGCATGTCCAAAACGTAGGTACACAATCAACTGGTAGCCATTTCATAACCAATTCTCTGGTCTCTGTGTTCTTATCAGATTGGTGGGTCAGTACAAGGGAACCGGTTTTACTTCTCTCTTGTCTATGAGGAAGGAGAGGAAATGGATGGTGGCTGCCTGTACAGGAAGTCTCATGGGAAGTTCCATTCACTTCCTGGTTATCCACAATGTTTTCTGGCCAGCGGGGTGGTCAACTTCTTCCTGGCTCGTACAGATGCAGCACAGAAGGTGGGATTTGACCCTCAGCTCCAGCGGACAGCACATTCAGGTACAGTAGGTCCAGACTGCGACAGAGTTTGGATTCCAACCGGCAGGAAGTCCAAACTCTTTAAATTCTCAGACATGATTCAAGCAGCTTTTCTTCTTAATGGGTAAATGTCTGTCTCTTGCTCTAGAGTTTTTTATGGATGGCCTGGGCTCCTTGCTGGTTGCCACGTGTGATGACGTTGGTGTTGGCCATCAACAACAAAGATACAAAAAAACAGACTCTCGCTACAAAAAATTCAGAGGCCCTGAAAGGAGTGTTAATGAGTTCAAACTGGCGCTTCACTTCTTCAAAAACCACCTCAAGTGTATTCAATATGGATAGACGGATAACAGGATGACTGGTGGAAGTTACATATTGCACTGATGTATTTGATATTTCTCTTCCATTTTTGTTGTTATTGTTTGGTCCTTTATGACAAATTTTACTCATAATCCATGCTGTACGTGATAATAATAATGTAATATGATGATGCTAAATAACAGAAAAACATGAATAAATGATTTATGTTTCAAACAATATACTTAAACTTTGCTGATCCACTATCATAGCGTTGGTTGATTAAAACAGGACATAGTACCGTAGTACATGGACATTTCAGCGGGTCGGGACATCAAGTTAAGCATATAAGTGTCTAAATAGCCATCACTGGCACTGTTCTTCAACATTTAAAACAAAAAGAAATGAAAAAACAAGCTTTTATTTTTCTTGAATGGATGCCAGAATTGTGATAAACCACGCTCAGCTTAATCCCTAAGAAACATTAATAACATTTAATATAATATATTAAAGCTACAATATTTTTTTGGATGGTGTTCAGGACAAACAGTTGCTTATTTAAACATGGAGCAGTTGCAGAGCAACATTTTCATTCATCTGAAGGTGTTTCAGATATATGTAATTACAATCCCTCGTTTAGCTCTCTGTGTAGTGTCTACCCCATCCTGAGGGGTATACGCTGGGATCTTAGAACTTCTACCTGAAAACAGCTGACTGATGTGACCAAAAAGGATTCTATGAAACCAGAGAGAGAAAGAACCAAACTGGCAAAGTTAGCGACCACACAGGTAAAAAAATTAGCTACAACTTTCTATAAAGCTCTGTTAAGCTGAGGAGGGGGGCTTCAGAGTCAGGTGATGATTCTGGACAGAGTCATCACTACAAGTGACGCCTTCACAAAGTCTGATCCTGAGCTAAATGAAACATTTTTTAAAAAAGCAAACATTTTCAGTTTATCAAAAAAACTAAAATGTTAGAGTTAAAGGTTTCTCAGCATCTGGTTAATTACCAACAATTATGCTCAACCTGTCAGTTTCTTTTTTCCCCTTACCTAACTCTACAGGAGCACCTCATGAACCCAGAACCAAGTCTACTTAGCAATAAGATGCAGCACCAATGGGGCGAGATCACCGAGGTCATCTGAGGAATCCGCGAGGTCGCCAATGTGCCTAAACATCAAAATCAAACTCTGCCCTTATCACGTGCTACAATAATGCAACTATTAAGTAGTCTAAGTAAAACATCTTGTCGACTGTGACGTGTTAACAAACTCATAATTTTGTGAAAAAACTTAATGGGTAAACGCTCAAAAGTACGTGTTGACTGATGCAGGTGCAGCAACGAGCAGACTAAAGATGAAACACGGCAGCAGGTCAGCGCTTGAACATGAAACAAACTAACTAAACTGCACATGAAGGCTCTTTGAAACCAGATTAGGTTCTCAACAGTTCATTCCTGTACAGTTAGTCAACACCCTTAAAGAGAGACGGTCTGATCTCAGTTGAAAGAAGTTGAGTACGCAGTCACTTCCACAGAATGATGTGTCTGTGTAAACCAGCTTATACCAAACTAAGCTGAGTTATACTGGTACACAAACACACACGAACACTAAAACTAACAGAACACACAATTAGTCATGATCCAAATACAGCTTCCACCTTTATTATTACAATGACTCTTCAAATGATTCCATTCCTTTTTGTTTTTTTTGTTTCTTTATACCTTAGCTCAACAGTTGTGTGAAGCATCCTGTTCCAATACAACTGCAATTCAAGATCATGCTTTCCAAAAAAGAGACTGCAAATGTCAAAAGGCTCGTAACTCAGATTGGTGAAAACAAAAGTTAAAATATGTTTGACCTCAGAATATGTAAACTTGCATCATCATATGCATCCGTCACCTTTCTTCTACCTGTGTACCTGATCTTAAGGCTCCACCAACTGGTCAAAAAGGAACATTTACTGAGCTACACCATGAAGGGAAATAGATCATTTAAATTCTGTGGCTAAAAAAAATAAATTCTGCAGAATTGCTCTAATTGCTTGATATTTGATTCAGACAAAAATCACACTGACACAGAATGTTGATTTCACGTAAATAACAAACCCACCACCTTTCTTGTTTTGTTAGCCTTATTAAGCATGTAGCCAGAAATAAAAACAATATCAGCAGCTGTTGAATTAACACATTTTTAACCATATCAGATAACAAACTACAAACAGTTAAATGAACAATTTTAAAGAACAATTATTAAACCGGATTGAGGTTCAAGATCAGATGGTGTTTGAATGCATCTCAATTCAGCACCTGGATGAGGTTGTACATTCCCAGATAATAACAGGTGTCTCAGAATCACCTTTGCTTACAACATTATTTGTCATCATTTTCAGACAAAACTTCAAATGAATAGTATAATTAGTACATAATAGTACAATAATCCAATTATAATTAGTAAAACCAAAATGGTAAAGAATATATTTTGGTTCCCTTTAGTTAAAAATGTTTAAAATGATACACTCTTTGGTGGAAGTTAGCCTACACCAAACCAATAAAAAACAAAAAAGTTGCTCAAGAAAAATCTTAAAGGAAACTTATGGCTGCTGACCTGTTGTAAAAATAAACCAGGTCATTTGGCCCTGCACTTCTAAGAGAAGAGGCAATGTAGTGGCACAACGTACCACTAGGGGGATCCTCCCCTCTCTTACCAAGGATCTCACTGTAAAGCAGGTTAGTCATCATTTCACAGGCTCCTTGCTTTACCCGTCATAGATCAAAGAGGTGTTTGTTATTCGTGGTGCATTAATGAGACCAGACTGAAACCTTAGAAAGAGAAAATGGTAATAGATGTAGTTTTTCTATATCATTATTCATACATTATTGCTTTGTTGTCATGGTGAAGTTCTGTTACCTGAAGCACCTGTTTAAAACACCTGGACCTGTGCTATAGAGTTTAGAATCCTCATTACAAAATACTTATATCTTTACTGGAGCCATTTATATTATTTTACAAGATGCCTGTGAGAGGTCGTATAGTTTTTTCACAGGTTAACTAGTTTTGACCAAAAAATAAAGCATGTGTTGTTGTTGTTTTTTTACTATTTTATTTCTCATTTTAATAAGAAAGTGTTACATATTTGCCTTAAATCAAAACTTTATTACTTTTAATATTTAGGTTGTCAAGACAAAATTGTTTTACCTAATGTACAATAGAAAGTGTATGAACTTTGAATGTGAAATGTGAGGATTCATTGTTTTAGACTGACCTTTTCTCTTCCTCCCTCATCACCGCTACTCCGTCCACCTCTCAGGAGGAGCCGATGCAACTAGGTCGGACAAATCTATCCTCGGAGGAAAGAGAAAGACGTTTTCGGTCCGGAGATTGTTTTTACTGTGGGAAGCCCGGACATCGCATCCTGTCTTGCCCCTTCCGGCCAAAAGAGGGAGCTCGTCAGTAGCTGTGGGAATACTGACAGTGGACCACAAACTTCACACCATCCTCCGTCTCAGCTGCTTCTTCCGGCCACCCTGTGTTTATCGTCCGGTTCCCGGTCTGCATTAATAGACTCTGGAGCAGAGCAAAGTTTCCTGGACTCCGTTCGTACAGAAACACAGGATACCGGTTGAGGTCCTGGGTCTTCCTCTCCTGGTGAGTGCGCTCGATGGAAGTTCTCTGGCCCGGATCACTCATCGTACTTGTCCCCTGCTTCTGCTCATGTTGGGAAATCACCACCAGGACCTTCAGTTCTACGTTTTTCCCTCACCCAAGACTCCTTTGGCTCTCGGACACCCCTGGCTCGCGGAACATAACCCCAAATTGACTGGATGGGAGGAAGAATCACGGGTTGGAGCCGCTCCTGTCAACCCTGCTGTCTTCACTCTGCTCTTCCCCCGGTGAATTCCGCTCCCGGAGCTCCAGAATCGGCTCCCACCCTCTCTTTGGTACCTCAGGAATATCAGGACCTCAAGGAGGCGTTCAGTGAGGAACGCGCTCTCTCTCTCCGCCCTCACAGACCTTACGATTGTCCCATCGACCTGCTTCCTGGTGCTACGTTTCCCTCCAGCCGTCTATATAGCCTCTCCAAACCTGAACAGGCTTCCACGGAGAAGTATATTACGGACTCCCTTTCTGCTGGAATCATCACATCCAGCACCCGGGCAATCAGCACTGGCACCCCCCAGGGGTGTGTGCTCTCCCCACTGTTCTTCTCCCTCTACACCAACGACTGCACCACAGGAGACTCATCTGTCAAAATCCTGAAATTTGCAGACGACACAACGGTCATCGGCCTCATCCGGGACGGTGATGAGTCTGCATACAGTTGAGAGGTTGAACAGCTGGTTCTCTGATGCAGTCAGAACCACCTGGAGCTGAACCTGCTCGACACTGTGGAGATGACAGTGGACTCCCCCCAACACTGCCCCCCATCACCATCCTCAATAACACTGTGTCTGCTGTGGAAACCTTTAGGTTTCTGGGATCCACAATCTCTCAAGACCTGAAGTGGGAGTCCAACATCAACTCCATCATCATGTGACTTACACAAGTTAGGTATGGCGCATAGGTAATGTTTAATAAGTTAGTTAACTTATGTACATAACCTCCAATAAGTGAATATTGACTTGTATTCTCACAAGGGACACAAATTGGACAGAAACAGTGGTCTCCTGGCTGAAAGTCCTGTGTTTGATCTATGCAACCACCACAACCTCCCTCCGTTGCTCCCTATAACAGTAACTAATACAAGTCCATATAGTTGGGACCAAGGTGTGATCATACCTGCCAATTGAATTATCTTATAGCAGACATAATCAGGTGGACATAATCAGCACTGGCTTTCAAAAAAAATTAAAGTCCTGGTCACACTAGAATTTAAAATGGAAACATTTCACTGCAAAGTTAAATCATTTCAACAGAATCTCTGATTAATGTGGTTTGTTGGCTTTAATGAACTTTATTTACCTTCGACCTGGAATTTTGCGCCTTTCACCAACAACTAAGGAGAGATGGAGTCCAAAATGAAGAAGTTATGGTAGTTAATGTCAGGAGTTCCTGTCTGTCTCTGTTTTTGTCTGTCATGTGTTCTTGTTCTGGTCTGTGTCTGGAGGGCGTGGACTCCTTCACTGCTCACCTCCAGATACCTCCTACTCTTCACTCCTAATCAGGTTGGCACAGCTGGTTCTCCTTCCAGTAATCATCACATGGCAGTATATGAACCCCGGTCCTGCACTCCACCCGTGTCAGTCTGGACACTAACCTCACCTGGTTCTACGCTGCCATTCCATAAGTTGTTTGCATGTTTTCAATTCTGGTTCTGACCCTTCTGTCTGTCTCCGCCTGCTGCAGTTCCTACCACACGGGCACCACCCAGTCGATCCTGTCTGTTACCCTGAGTCGGGCCTCGGGTACCACCCAGTCGATCCTGTCTGTTACCCTGAGTCGGGCCTCGGGTACCACCCAGTCGATCCTGTCTGTTACCCTGAGTCGGGCCTCGGGTACCACCCAGTCGATCCTGTCTGTTATCCTGAGTCGGGCCTCGGGTACCACCCAGTCAATCCTGCCTGACGTGCTGTTCTGGTCTAGAGGACCGTCCGGTCCAGCCTGTCTGATAACCTGTGTTTTAGAAATAAATATCCTTACCTGAAGTTCTGCTGTTGTCCGTGCTGCATTGGGTCCGCTCACACCACATATCGTGACAGTGAACTAAATATAAGTGGGCAGAAAATTACAGTACAGTGAAAATAGAATAAAGCTTGGTGAGCTTTGTGACTGACTCACGGTCGCATGTTTCTGGCTGCTGTTTAGCTTGGCCGATCTACCGCCGTTTACAACAAGGTGTGTGAGCAGTCACTTGGCTTTTAACCGAATATTTTGTGAAGACAAATGGCTGAATTTCAATGCACCACTTTCAGTGAAACCTGACTAGAGGGGCGTTGTGTTGTACCTGCTTAGCCTATTGTTCCTGCAGGCCTTGTTAGGCGGTGTCAGTAATGTACCTAAAAGCTGTTTGTAAGGGACAAATCATAAGAGGGACGGTGCCTTCCTTGGTTTCCATCTCCAAATGTTCAAGTGACGTTAAGTCACGTGAGAAGAACTTAAATGTTTCACCTGTTACACCCTTCAGCACTCACCAAGCAGAAACTCTCTTGTGCCTGCTGGCTGCTTTGTGAGCTCACTGCTTTGTTCTATACATGCAGGTGTCATTCTTTGCCTCTCCCAATGTTTAGTTTTTTCCAGCTGCCTGTACAACTCTTAGTTTTGAAGTTGTGCACGGGGACAGATAGTGTGAGAGTTGCAGTTGATGTCTGCTTGCGTGAAATATGATTTGCTTGTGACCATGTTTTATCAACCTTGGGAATCACAACATAGGACATAACCGTTGTTTTCCTGTCTCTCTCTGCTGTTTCTTTATCGTGTTAAAACCCTGGGTAGCACCTGGAGACAACAGGCCCTGCACCCTCTCCTACAACCAGGATGGACTGTTGCTCTCTGTGGTTCCAGAGACCTCTCAGTGCCTGATGTCTTACTTTTGCTCCCTTTGGGCCCATATGAACGTACTTTTGTGTATTTTTTTATTCAAACATAAAAAACAGGTTTGAAACCAAATCTCTAGCACTGCAATCAAAAATAGAATTTATAAGTACAAATATTTAAGCTGAAAAAAAAACATTATTTGGATTGCAATATAATTCTTCTGACAGTTTTGTTGGTTTATCTGACAATTTTTCTCGCGTTACAAAAAGTTTTGCTTGCAAATCAAAAACCTTTGGTTGCGAGTTGAGTTGGATGTAATGGGCGGGGCCCACACTCATGGATGAGACAGGAGTTTCTATTGGTGGGTTTGACTTGGATCCTCAGCTTGGCTGTACTCACACTTTACACTTTGCTCCCTTTGTTGTTGGAATTTTCAATCTACAATGTAAAGTTGAATGAAATATAAATATTTTTTTTTTTTTTTTACATGCACTCACACTTACATTAATGCTCTTGACTGGAGGCTCATATTTTGTACCACATTATATTAATATCATACCTACTGTCTTTATTTTGCCCTCTTTATATCTTCCTTTAATCCAAAAGCTCCTGCATGTAGTGAGATGCCTTTACTGCCCCCACAGACCATAATACTACTTAGACCTGCCAAAGTCATGCTGGTGACGAGACTAAATTACTTTACCAGCACTTTCAAATTTTTTCAGTGTAAAAATTTGCTGACTCTGTTGGTTTGTTAAAAGAGTTTTATAGACTGTGCGCCAACTGTATTTATAATTCTTCCTGGTTGTCACTCTTTGGTGACATCATGCTCCTGTCTCTGTTTCGTTCCTATCTCTGTCTGTCATCAGGCTGGACGACCACATCTGCCCTGGATGGCCTCAAGCAATAACATGCACCACGCGCCCACACGCGCACACACATGCGCACACACACACACACTCCCAAAATTATCTGTTTCTCTGGTTTTATTATTTATTAGTATGTGTTTGAGTCAAATTAAATTTAGTGTTTTATTCTATAAACTACTGACAACATTTCTCCCAAATTTCAAATAAAATAAAACTGAAAGCAGTGACGTACGGGCCCTCGCACTCCGCGTGGCCTCCCCGAAGCCGTCTCCCCGACGTGCAGCGCGCGAGGGACCGTATACCCGCTTAAAGTTGCTATTTTTGTCTCGTTTCCTGTCTCCAGCAGGGGGCGCTGGCGAGCCTTTTGGCCACGCCCACTCGCAAAACACATCACCACGCCGGACATATGTGACACGTTTCGTGAGGTTTCAAGCATCCTTTGACCTTAAACATCAACTTTGTGGACTGTGCTGACAGGTCATCATTGTAAATGAGAATTGGTTCTCAATTGATTTTACCTGGTTAAATAAAGGTCAAAAAAAAAAAAAAAAAAAAAAAAAAAAAAACCTTCCTGTGTCACGGCGAGACATCCAACTTTGCCGCATCGTCACGGCGACGCCCATTGATGAAGTCGAATGAATGTCTCAATATATCATCAACTACATGTTTAGGTTATTGTGACCCGACTTTAGGTTCATGGGATCAACCAGCTCGACGTAGAATGTGAAAGTATGAAAAGTGTCATTTCCGGTGGCCACCAGGGGGCGCTATGACTATGAGCAAATATTCCCCGACAGGGGTCTTCAGGGCGGGGCTGTTATCATACCTGTGATGTTTGGAGAAGGTCGGTCCATGTACATAAGATTTAAAGCAACTCATAGTTTCATGGTGAGACGCCTCTCACGGGCACACACATCGACGGAAACAAATTATTTTGATAACTTTTAATCCTTTTTAAAACTTTTTACATCCTTTGACCTTAAACATCAATTTCATGTGTCACGGCGAGCCAACATTCCTCCACAGCTGGAAAAGACTCATTGCAAGTTATCGCAAAGGCTTGATTGCAGTTGTTGCTGCTGAGGGTGGTCCAACCAGTTATTAGGTTTAGGGGGAAACACTTTTTCACACAGGGCCATGTGGGTTTGGATTGTTTTTCTCCCTTAATAATAAAAACCTTCATTTAAAAACTGCATTTTGTGTTTACTTGTGTTATCTTTGACTAATATTTAAATTTGTTTGATGATCTGAAACATTTAAGTGTGACAGACATGCAAAAAAATAAGAAATCAGGAAGGAGGCAAACACTTTTTCACACCACTGTATATATATATCTATATATATATAGATATATATATATCTATATATATATACTGTATATATTCCAATGAGACTCATTGCTGCAGAGGATAAGTAAAGGATATATTTTTGTTCCTTTTGAATTCAAAAATAATCAAATATGCCTCATTGGTGGAAGTAATAGTAAAAAAAAAAAAAAAAAAAAAAAAAAAAAAAAAAAAAAAGCAGAACAAGGTTGCTCAACAAATATCTTTAAAAAAATGATAACTGCTGACCTGCTGTGTAAACAAACCATGTCATGGTCCATGGTCCTGCACTGCTGACAGAGTGGAGACCCACCCTGCAGTGCCACGACGTACCACTAGGGGGATCCTCCCCTCTCGCCCATTATCTCACTGTAAAACAAGGTTGACATCATTTCACAGGCTTATTGCTTCACCTGTCATCCATCTAAGAGGTGTTTGTTATTCGTGCTACATTCATGGAACGATAGTGGAACTTTAGAAAGAGAAGACGGTGAGAGCTCTAGTTTTTTTTATTACCATTATAAACACCATGTCTTTGTTTTCATGGTGGCATTCTGTTTAGGTAGGTAGGTAGGTAGGTAGGTAGGTAGGTATTTACTTTAACCTGTGTAAAACACCAGTCTCAGATGCCTGAGAGGGAAGAGATTAGATTAGATTTGACTTTATTAATACCACAATGGGGAAATTCGGTCATCACAGCAGCAAAGAAAACCAAATAGTGCACAAAATATGAAACAATGTACTTACACTACTTACAGTAAAGTGTTGAATATGTTTATAATATATAAATGTATAGATATAAAATGATAGGAAAATGGCTGAAACTGACAAAATGAAAACCAAGTGAAGCAGGAAAGAAATTCTGACGAAGGTATCGGTGGAGTTGATCGGAGAAATCATGGAGAAATCAGGACCAAATTGACAATTTAAACAATGGAATTAAATTATTAAAACAAAGAGCAGCGTGACATCCTATAAAACCTTCAAATAAAGTTAAACTTAAAGGCCAAAACTACCTCGTTCTATATTTAATATAAAGCTGCAGCTAATGCATTTTTCAACATGAGCCGTCACTTCAGAACACGTCCAACAAGGTGTGTACTTTCCCCTGTCACGGTTATGAGTGATATTCGATCTGCTCTCAAATCCACGGTGCTCACTGAAGTCAGAAGAAAACTAATAAACTTTAAATATTCTGCTGGCTGCAAAGCTTTCAATTTCATCACTTTTCAAGAGGAATGAAACAGTTTTTCCATAAACTGGAATTTTTGAACAGCGTACCAACAAATTTATCAGCAATATATATTTGGTAGTTTTTAAACCAGCAAACAGACAACAATGTGAGTGTTTATATCTCAACAGATGGGTGTATTGAGCAGAGCAAGGCTGCTGGTGGTTGCTGTTGTGTGTGTCACCATCCTGCTGTCTTTCTATTCTGTGATACTCACACACAAAGAGGTATCCACGGCACCAAGTCCAAGGTAAAACCGACCCGATGTCTGCATGTGTTTCTGCTCCTGGTTGTGTTTGTCTGTGAAAGTTTGGCAATGAAAAACAAAACATGAAAATGAAAATGAAAAGGGGATCATTGGCACTAAAAAAAACTTGCATTGTATTGGCACTGAAAAAAATGATTTTCCTGAAAAAAAAAATCAAATGATAACCTTAAAATCTCTTGATCTCATTTATTTTGATATATTTTGAATTACAATGTGCTTTTCTGTGTCAATCTTACTTTTTTTTCCAAGATGAAAACATCTGTTCTTCAATAGAATGAAAAGGTAGAGTTTGTAAACCCCATACCAAGATTTCTGCCTACAATCCTGCCAGTTTCTTTCTCCAGAAAAAAAGCTAATAAACCCCATCGAAATTAAGATAGATGCACGTTTGACATAGCATTGCCTATGTATAGCAGGGTACGTCAAGCTTGTAGCCCTAGAGTACGTTAAACCAATGCAATGCTGTGCATGCCACCAAGAAAGTAAAATCACTATATATCATCCAATAACCTTGGGCCATCCTACTGCTGCCTGCACCCCCTGCTACTTCTCTACCTGCTAAGTAAGATGTAAGATGGCGCCGCGCTAGCGGCAGCCTGTTGCAGCAGCCCGCCCCGAGTGTGTTGTTATTAGTATTTTTTAAGTCTTTCTTCTCTCTTTGGAGTTGTTTTGATTTTTCTTTCTCTCGTGTGTTAAGTTAACGGTCAGACAATGGACCGTAATTTTTCCACGTTTCTGGATGGGGGCTCTGTTATTGTTTACTCTCGTGATCAGCTGATCGCGTTGAGGAGCCCTCTACTGCTGCTGCCCGGAGCGAGGCCTGAGATCCCCGTTGAACTTCGGAGAAGACGTCGGGGTTACAGAGCTGGAGCTAAGCTGAAGGCGGAAAGGAGGAAATACAAACCAGCTGTACCGGAGATCTTAATGGGGAACGTGAGGTCGTTGGCCAACAAGACGGACGAGCTCGGCGCGCTGGTAAAGACCCAGAGAGAGTACCGGGAGTGCAACATCATGTGTTTCACCGAGACGTGGCTGCACTCACATCTCCCGGACCACAGTGCAGCCGTACCGGCTTCAGGACTGTTCGGGGAGACAGAGACGTTGTTCAGAGCGGTAAGAAGAAAGGTGGAGGGGATTGCAGTCTATGTGAATGAGAGGTGGTGCAATCCCGACCACATGTGTGTGAAGGAACGTTTCTGTAGCCCGGACATTGAACTTCTCGCCGTGGGGATGCGCCCTTATTGTTTGCAGAGGGAGTTCACGTCCGCCATCGTTATCGCTGTGTACGTTCCTCCATCAGCTGACGTAGAGGCAGCAGTGGACACCATCTACTCCACTGTGGCTAAACTACAGACTAAGCATCCCGGTGCATTTTTGTTAGTTACTGGAGACTTTAACCAGTCTGGATAAAGTTCTGCCAACTTTGCACCAGTATGTTAACTGCCCCACAAGGAACAATAAAACTCTGGACTTACCACAACCTGGTCCTGCTGACTCCCAAGTATGTTCCCCTGGTGCAGAGGCAGTCTGTGACCACCAGGACTGTGAGGAAGTGGACACAGGAGGCTAAAGATGCCCTGCAGGACTGCTTTGAGTCCACAGACTGGAATGTGCTGTTTGGACCACATGGGGAGGACATCAACAGCAGGACGGACTGTATCACAGAATACATTAAATTCTGTGAACACACCACCGTACCATCCCGGACTGTAAAATGCTTCCCCAACAATAAGCCGTGGATCACCAGTGACCTGAAAGTTCTTCTTAATAAGAAGAAAGCAGCCTTCAGGTCTGGGGACAGGGAGGAGCTCAGGAGAGTGCAGCACCACCTGAAGGAGAAGATGAGGGAGTGCAAGGACTCCTGCAGGAGGAAGCTGGAGGCCAAACTCCAGCAGAACAACGTGAGGGAGGTGTGGACCGGTATGAAGGAGATTACTGGGTTCAAGGGGAGAGAGAGACAACCAGGGGGAACCTGGAAAGGAACAACCAGGGGGAACCTGGAGAGGAACAATCAGGGGGAACCTGGAGAGGTCAAATGAACTAAACTGTTTCTTCAACAGGTTTAGTTCACCACCCTCATCTGTCTCCTCCACACCTCACACCTCCCAAACACCTCTGCTGCCTCTGCCCCTCCCCCCTCTGCGCCCCCTGGTGAACTGCATAGAGCCCTCAATCTCAAAGGGCTCTTCCTCCATCGACACCTTGACCCCCCCACCCCACCCCTCACCCCCCTCACCCCCCTCTCTGTGACGACTGGCCAGGTTAGGAGACAGCTGGAGAGAATCCACCAGCGCAAGGCTGCAGGGCCTGACGGCATCAGCCCCGTGGTCCTGAAGACCTGACGGCATCAGCCCCGTGGTCCTGAAGACCTGTGCCGTCCAGCTGGCTGAGGTCCTACAACACCTCTTCAACCTGAGCCTGAAGCAGGAGGAAGTCCCGGTGCTGTGGAAGACGTCCTGCCTGGTTCCAGTCCCCAAAAAGACGACTCCATCTGGCCTCAACGACTACCGACCAGTTGCCCTCACATCTCATGTGATGAAGGTGCTGGAGAGGCTGGTCTTGGCCCACCTCAGGCCGCTGGTGAAATCTTCTCTGGACCCTCTGCAATTTGCGTACCAGCCTCATGTGGGAGTGGACGATGCCATCATCTACCTGCTGCAACGAGCTCAGTCTCACCTGGATGGAACCGGTGAATCTGTGAGAATCACCTTCTTTGATTTCTCCAGTGCATTCAACACCATCCAACCACTGCTGCTGAGTGAGAAGCTGCGGGTGGTGGAGGGATGGAGGGGGTGGACACGTCCACCGTCTCCTGGATCAATGACTACCTGACAGGCAGACCACAGTTTGTCCGTCTGGGCAGTGTGCTGTCTGATACGGTGGTCAGTGGTACTGGAGCTCCTCAGGGAACTGTTCTGTCTCCTTCCTGTTCACCTTCTACACCACTGACTTCCAGAACAACTCAGAGTCCTGCCATCTGCAGAAGTTCTCTGATGACTCTGCAGTGGTAGGATGTATAAGGGATGGACGGGAGAACGAGTACAGGGCAGTAGTGGAGGACTTTGTGGAGTGGGCTGGTAGAAATCACCTGCTCCTGAACGTGGCCAAGACCAGAGAGATGGTGGTCGACTTCAGGAGGAAGGCGACGGCTCCACAACCGCTGAGAGTTCTGGGAGAGGAGGTGGACATGGTTGAGGAGTACAAGTACCTGGGTGTGTCCATCGACAACAGACTGAACTGGAAGACCAACATCAATGCTGTCTACAAGAAGGGGATGAGTCAACTCTTTTTCTTGAGGAAACTTCGATCCTTCAATGTGTGCAGCGAGATGTTGGAGATGTTCTACCATCTGTTGTGGCCAGTGAACTGTACTTCACTGGGGTCTGCTGGGGGAGCAGCATTGGAGCCGGTGACACCAACAGACTTAACAAGCTGGTTAAGAAGGCCGGCTCCATCATCGGCTACAAACTGGACAGTCTGGAAAAGGTGGTGGAGAGGAGGACGCTGAGGAAACTATTATCCATATTGGATAATCCTGACCACCCTCTCCACCACCTGCTGCAGGGACAGAGGAGCACTTTCTCCAAAAGACTCCTCCAGCTCCGCTGTCACAAGGACAGATATAGGAGATCATTCCTGCCGACTGCAATAAGACTGTACAATAACTCACCTCTGGCAAAATCCATCACAGTACAATAACACTGTTGACTGTGTTTCTTGGTTTGTTTGTATATAATATATATAGATATATAATGTACTGTATATATTGTGCATTTTATATTTTATATTTATATTTTCTACTGCTATTTACTGCTATTTTATTGCTTTTCTATTATTCTATTCTATTCTATTCTATTCTATTCTATTCTATTCTATTCTATTCTATTCTATTATTTTATTCTATTATTCCTATTATTATCTTATTGCTTCTGTATGCTGCTGTAGCGAAAAAAAATTCCCCTCGGGATTAATAAAGTAAATACCTACCTACCTAAGTTTAACGAACCAGGGATATTCAGCTGTGTATTTTCTCAAACTAAGCTGCACTGCTTGTTGGGAAGAGTGGATATGCTCTTCACAAATTCAGGCAACAATCTCATTTACATGATTAAGTTGTTTTGCTTTGTCTCCTGAGCGTGTACTCCCGATACTTCTATTTCATTATGGTTGTTCTTATGACTTGTGACCCATTAAGACTTCCATATTACCCCCACCCTTCCAGGTCACCACTCCCAAGTCACCTTCTCTCACCTGGTCCATGCAACTGTACCAAAGGATATTCTATCCTCAAAGATCACCTCCCCAAGGAGAAATATGAAGAGCTGGTGAAACGCCGAGCTAAAGAGTTCCAGCAGCACAAAGCCAGGTAGTGGATGGATGGATGGATGGATGGATGGATGGATGGATGGATGGACTGATGGACGGATGGATGGATAGGTGGATGGACTGATGGATGGATGGACTGATGGATGGATGGACTGATGGATGGATGGATGGATGGATGGATGGATGGATGGATGGGTGGATGGACTGATGGACGGATGGATGGCTGGATGCATGGATGGATGGACTGATGGATGGATGGACGGATGGAAGAATAGATGGACTGATGGACGGACGGACGGACGGACGGATGGATGGGTGGATGGACTGATGGATGGATGGACGGATGGTTGGATGGATGGATGGATGGATAGATGGACTGATGGATGGATGGATGGACTGATGGATGGATGGATGGATAGATGGACTGATGGATGGATGGATGGCTGGATGGATGGGTGGATGGTTGGGTGGATGGATGGACGGATGGTTGGATGGATGGATGGATAGATGGGTGGACGGATGGACGGATGGATGGATGGACGGATGGAAGGATAGATGGACTGATGGACGGACGGACGGACGGACGGATGGACTGATGGATGGATGGATGGATGGATGGATGGATGGGTGGATGGGTGGACTGATGGATGGATGGACGGATGGATGGACGGATGGATGGATGGACGGATGGATGGATGGATGGGTGGATGGACTGATGGATGGATGATGGATGGATGGACGGATGGTTGGATGGATGGATGGATAGATGGACTGATGGACGGACGGACGGATGGAATGATGGATGGATGGACTGATGGATGGATGGATGGATGGATGGATGGATGATGGATGGATGGATGGATGGATGGATGGATGGATGGATGGATGGATGGATGGATGGACTGATGGATGGATGGACGGATGGATGGATGGATGGGTGGATGGACTGATGGATGGATGATGGATGGACGGATGGATGGATGGACGGATGGATGGATGGATGGGTGGATGGACTGATGGATGGATGATGGATGGACGGATGGTTGGATGGATGGATGGATAGATGGACTGATGGATGGATGATGGATGATGGATGGATGGATGGATAGATGGACTGATGGATGGATGGATGGATGGATGGATAGATGGATGGATGGATGGACTGATGGATGGATGGATGGATGGATGGCTGGATGGATGGATGGATAGATGGACGGATAGATGGACTGATGGATGGATGGACGGATGGAAGGATAGATGGACGGACGGATGGACTGATGGATGGATGGATGGATGGATGGCTGGATGGATGGATGTTGGATGGATAGATGGACGGATGGACAGATGGACGGATAGATGGACTGATGGATGGACGGACGGACGGACGGAATGGATGGATGGATGGATGGACGGATGGTTGGATGGATGGATGGATAGATGGACGGATGGATGGATGGATGGATGGATGGATGGATGGATGGATGGATGGATGGATGGACAGATGGACAGATGGTTGGATGGACTGATGGATGGATGGATGGATGGAGGGATGGATAGATGGACGGATGGTTGGATGGATGGACGGATAGATGGACTGATGGACGGATGGACGGACGGACGGACGGACGGATGGACTGATGGATGGAAGTACATTTGTAAAGCAAACATAATATGTCTACTGTCTACTGTTTCATGTCTACTCAAATACAAATGTTATACAAATGTCAGAGTCCAAGAGCTACTTGTTTGCACACACTACTAACACCCCATCTGCTCAACAGGACATCCTCTGTCCTGTCCAGACTGCTGTTTGCTGTGGCCAACTCCCCTCTACAGTATCCTATCCAGGGTTATACAGTACGACCTTTAACCTCCACTCTCATACCAGGTAGGCTCACCTTTATATTGTGCTCAGATAGCAGCAGGTTGAAATCTTTACATGACACTACAATTTGACACAATGGAAGGTTGGGTACATCTGAGTCATGGAAAATCATAGTGAAGGAACATATAAACTGAGAATAGTAATGAACAACAAACCATACCACAGTTAATGAATATACAATGTACAATCTTTATTACCTATAAAGTCATAAAGTATGAGGGTAGAGCCGCCGTATTCCAACGACAACAAGCTCGACAAGGATTTCACTTCCTTGGTCAATTGCCAGGAAGGAATGATCCGTTTCAAACGTCAATAGAAACTGAGATAAATCTTTGTCTTCCAATAAGATGAAAGTATGAAAGTGTTAGGTCATTTTAATTTCAGGTTTAGAGCTGCATGCAGGGAAGAGAAGCAGCTACAAGGTTGGTGTGATCCTGTAAAACAGATCAACAGGTCGTCTGCTGATAGATTGGTTGAGTTTGGCTGGTTGATACAAGATGGCTGTTGAACCTTTTGCAAATTTAAAGATAAATCTGTAAATTTAATATAAAACAAATCATTTCAAGGAAGATTTTGCCACAAACGTGATGATTGTGAATCTGAAGAATCTTGCTAACCTTGACCTTACCATTCTTGTTCCGATTTAGAGAAATGAGGACAATGACCATCCATTCAGAAATAATTCCTTGTGAAATATTGCAAATGGAGATACATCTTTTTTGACGTAATTTTATGTCTTTATACAGCAGCCATCTTGTTGTCGACTTAGGTGTAAGCGGCACAAAGCTCACTGCAACTATGAAGGCCCATAAAACGCTGCAAAAGATGGGTTTTGATTTTGAGACAAACAGTTGTCTCCTGATGTAAGTCCTGTATTTGATCTACGCAATCACCCTAAACCTAACTCCTTACATGGACTTGTCATTCTTTACTACCACTGCCCAATATATTTGGGACAGAGGCGTGATGATTTTCAACTATTTAATGATTAGCAAACATGATTAACACTGGCTTTCAAAAACTTAAAAGACCTGGTCACACTGGCGTTTAAAATGGAAATATTTCATTTCAAATTCAATTCATTCAAACAGAATCTCCTTTAATAATGGGTTTGGTTGGCGGCGGTGGAGTTAATCTCTGCAAATTTCACATGTTCAACAGGTTTAGTGAACTTTTGCACTATTGACCAACACCAAGGTATTTACTGTTGAGGGAGAGATGGAGTTCAAAATGGAAGAATTCCTGGTCGTTAAGGGTTCTGATCTATTTTTTTTTAATGAATTAATATGAATTAGCAGGCTTTTCCACCTAAATTATTTTTTTATTAGATGTAAGAAATAAGCAATCCTGTAAACAAAATATGCGGGCAATCTCTGGGACAGTACAGAGTAATAGAATAAAGATCGTGGAGCTTATCTTGACAGCCGTTAAACAACATCAAGGCGTGTCACCAGTCGCAGTGTGAATAAGCCTCGAAAAACAATCATTTTGTAAATACGTTCAGACTCATTTTATTGTGTCACTTACTGGTGTGACCAAGCTTGTATTCAGTGAAACCTGACTGAACCTTCTTATAGTGTCCTTCCAGCCTTTTATACAGCTGCACACATTAATCCCTGTAGAAGGCTTCAACTCTTTTGCACATACAGCAGGGATTGTCCAAAGCTGCACTGATTTTCTGGTTGCAGTGTGAAGTTGAATTGATTTTCTGGTTTTGTGGTTGCGGTGTGGGGCTGACCTTCTTTCAACTTAAAAAATGAACAAATCAAAAAATAACTTTTTAAAATAGCAAAATAAGCCTGGTTGCCAAACCAAGCTGTTTTCTATGTCTTGCAGAGGGTTTTTCCCCTGGCAATAATACATCAACTTTCTTTTGATTTTTTCACCAACTATTCAGATACAAAATTTGTATAACATATCAGAATTTGCCTGTGATATGTGGCTGTAGTCCATCAGGTGTATAGCCAGTCAACTGTGATCCTGCAATATTACCAATCAAGACACAGATTTAATTGTCAAGGTTTTTCTATTGAAGAACTGAATGAAGATGGTTGTGCTGGTATGATACTCTGACTCTGTAGTTTATTCAAGTGCATCTCTCTCAGGTGTTGTTGAGTGTGTCCAAAGGCATTCTGACCACAGAGATTCCTGCTGAGGAGGCAACAGTCAAAGGTGAGACTCCTTTGTCAGGAGTAACTTTATACACTGAAGGTTGTCATTGAAAATGTTGAATGAAGAAACAAACACTTGTTGATATTGAGCTGCATGAATCAGACTATACTCAGCTAAACTGAGTTACACCAGTGATTCACCGTGTCTTCATCCCATCTGCTACAGGTTAGAGATCTTACTGTTATTGCTGACTATTTGCAATCTTTCAGATATTTGAAAGATTTTTTTCATCTTTTCAGGAGTCCAGGTCCTTTCATTTCCACACAGCATGCACGTTGTTTAGAGTTGGTGTTGTTGTCTGTCAAAGTCATACAATGTTATATCATCATTTTGAGGGAACACAAAGCAAGATTAGTGATTTGCACTTGATTCACATTCCAACATTTTAGATAATTGAAGAATAACATTATTATTATTATACAAGTCAATTCTAAATCAGTCAAAGGGTATTTTTATATTTATTTGAGCTTCCAAAGTACTGTGTTAACACTAAAGATTCTTCATGCTTTAACTTGAATGAATGCTCATAAATCAACATGGTATGAACATGGTTTGTCCTGTAGTTGATGATTAAACGGATGTTGTTCAACTGTGTAAATGGCAGGTGCTGGTGAGGCCGTATTAATTATAGAGTCTAGCAGCCTGGGGATCCTCAACCACCTGCTGGCCAAAGTGTCCTATGCTAGCACTGTTTACCATATCAACACTGGAGACCTCGGTATGTTCTATATAAATGAAAATTAGGCCAGAAATCATGATCTTTATGTGGGAAATGAAATGGACAAAATAAGTCGTACAAGTACTGATATAGTAAATGTAATCAAAAGGAATTTGCACATATTCAGTTGTATATATCTGTAAATGTGTTTTTCTGTGTGTGTGTGTGTGTGTGTGTGTGTGTGTGTGTGTGTGTGTGTGTGTGTTTGTGTATGTGTGTAATCTTTCCCTAAAATTTGTGAACACATAAGTGAATTTAGGCTGAGTGAAAGATGTTTGTGTATTGTTCTTCCATTCTCTGGAAACTCACTTCTTCCTCCTTGGACGGCACCTTCAGTAACTCTTTATCTCTACGTAGCATCCTTCCAGTTTGAAAACCATAAAGCTGTGTTTCCCATTGCCATCAAACAACCTCACCTGCCAGTCCTGTACGACATGGGAACAAGTAAGAGTGCACTTCTCATGAGGGGTTAAAGATTTATTTTTATTTGTTATCAGTAGGCTTTCTGTTAGATTTCAATTCAAAATTAAGAAAATTACAATGAATGCACAGTGCCTTCCAACTCTGTGGGGGAAGGATTTTTCCTTATTTCTGATAGTTGAAGCATTGGAGAACAAAACAGAAGTAATCAAAACTATAATTATGTAGTGAACAAAAAAATGTTGAACAAGCAAAAATAGGTTTCATATTTTAGATTCTTCAGAGTAGTCACTGGTTGTCTTCATTACAGTTTTGCACACCGTTGTCAATATCTTGAGCAGCTTTGTGGGGTAGTGGCTTTCAGTTAAGTGGTGCGATTACATAAAGTTAATGTTAGAAAAATTACTCAGAGGCTGGATTCAAAATCAAACATATCAGACATTTATTCTTGCAAGAAGGAGCAAATACATGTACACTCAAAGAAGGATGTCAAACATTGCTCAACGTCTCTCCTCCATAGGGAAGCTTTTATACAGTGTGACAAACAGTAGTTGACAGTCACCCCCATTCCCTTTAGATACAATTTCAGTTGTAGATCACAAGATAAGGACATATGGAAGTCGTAAATTAGACGTTGTAAAAGAGACACTAGGAACTTCTTAAGCCACAGGCAAAGAAAATAAAACCTATCTTATTTTCTTTCCATCATATCTCTCCTGTTTATACAAAGTATAACATGTACTTACAAAAAAAATCAAAGAATCATCATGAGGAAAACCATATTAATCACACAATTGTTGTTGAGTATTGTTCAACCAGACATCAGTCATTGACACCACATCATCTCCATTGCCATTTCTCTCAAGTTTCGGCATGGTATACATTATTTTGTCACACGTCAGTGTCTAAGAACATGTCCTGATCTCCAGGGAGGAGAACAAATACGTCTTCATAAGGGGGTCGTTCAGTCGTAGGTAGAATCGGTGTCGTATTAGTGGTCTCGTACGTTCGGTCAGTTGTAGTAAATCGCATATAAAGGATGTCCTGTTTAGTCAATATAACATTGATTAGTCTTTGGATCAATCCTTGGATACGGGGATTACAACAACAACCACAAATAATAAGTATGGCTGCTATAATTGAAACACTAGTGAAACAGGTGAGGAACAGGTCTGTCCATTTACCAAACCAAGATTCCATCATCCTGGAAAAATGATCATCAATCCCAGCATTTACAGCAAGTTCCTCACTCAGGGCGGTAAGACCCCATAGAGCCTTGGTGACAGATCCATCTGATGCTGTATTGTTAGGAATAAACGTACAACATACAGAGCCAAACATTTTACATATACCCCCCTTTGTCAGCCAGCAGCATGTCCAATGTCATGCAGTTCTGCCACGCCATAAGACTAGTTGCATCTGTTCGCTCAGGCCCTTAACAGCATCTCATGTATAGGACCTAAATGTGGGCGTGCCTCGGAGCATCCAATGCAGTCGGCTTTGCCCATCATCTGAGCTGAGTACTGCATCCACTGTAGCCACATATTGGTATCACCATAACCCGTCTGTAGTGACACCACATCTGTAAATTTAGTTATTTTCAATCGTCGGACTACAGGATCTACGTGTGAGCTCGTATTTGCAACGCTTTGGCGGGATACCGTGGTGGTTGGTTGTACTATATTTATCCAGATTAAGCCTTTTGGATCTGCCCCAGATACTAACAGTCTGGAGTCGCATTGCTTTGGATCCTTCAGTGTCAGTATTAAGGTGTTGCAGTTTTGTACGTGACAACCTGGTGCAGTAGATCCTTTAATCAGAGACAGTCGTTGTTTTAGGTCGACACAGATGCTACCATGCACAGATATTTGTCTGACCAAACTAAGCTGCAGTCTTTCCCCTTGCAGGGAAGAACCGCACATGCGTCAAACATGAGACTGGCCTGTTGCCCTTCCGTGAATGTGAGAATTAATGCTCCCTGTACCCGGTACTGATTTTTTGTTCCTTGCATATTTTCCACCAGCCTTTACACAAGCTCTTTTAGTGCTGTGAACTTTGTCAGTAGTCTGAGGTCCTATTGTGGTCTTGTTGTCTGATATCTGATTGTCAAGTATGTTATGTTGGCTCCGTACCAAAATATGGGGAGTACTATGAACAGAGCTGTGACTATCAGAAAACAAAGGGTCCCACTGAGGCCACAGAGTCCTATCCTCCTGAATGGATGCCATGTTATGCTGCCTTGAGTCATTTTAGCTGAACTGTCCATCCACAGATATACCAAAATAAGCTCACCAGAACCTACTCACCAGGGTGTTTGTTGGTTTCTTCACTGGTTTGAGACAAGTACCCCTATTGGTATCACCTCCCTTTGTAGCCAGACTTCACCACAAGGGAAATGTCGGCTTACTGAATCTGGTATGTCTGAGTTATGTGGTTCAAGCAAAGGTCTCATCCTTCTGCAATGGCTGAGGTGTATCCAGGAGGTCCGTTCAGCAAACCGAACTGCTGTCGAGGTAGCCAGGAGTATCTCGAAGGCTCCTTCCCATCTGGCGGAGCTCCAATATTTCTTTTTATTTATCACCTTAATGAAAACCCAGTCCTCTGGTTTTAGGTCTATTGACTGTTTTTCCACCACCTGCGTAGGAGGGACAACAGAAGACATAATATCTTTTCTTTTTAACATTTTGGCCATGTAGTCTGCAGTCGTCTGTTCAGTGGGCTCTTTCTTGTCCACAGTAGGTCCAAGTTGTGGCATGTGACAGGGATGTTCGTGTATCATTTCAAACGGTGAGATGCCTCTTTCACTGGGTAGAATATGCATATTTAATGTTACCAGTGGAATGCATCTCATCCAATTCCACAAAACCTGCCATCATCTTTCTCAATTTTAATTTGATTGTCCCATTAGTTCTTTCCACTCGGCCTGCTGACTGTGGATGGTATGAGCAGTGATGTCTTCACTGTGTCCCGAAAGCTGTGGCTAGGTGTTTTATAATGTTGTTCACGAAATGTGTCCCGTTGTCACAAAATATATTTTCTGGTATTCCAAATCGTGGTATAATGTCCCTTGTCAGCGCTTTTGCTACGGTCAATGCATCCGGTGTTTTAGTCGGTAATATTTCTACCCACTTTGAAAAGGTGTCGATGATAACTAGGCAATATTTCTTTCCTTCACATGGTGTTAATTCAATAAAATCCATGCAGAGATGCTGGAATGGATACTCTGGTGAAGGGAACCGGCCCCTTGTAGGTCTCGTGTTTCCTTGGGGGTTGTGTTTTGCACATATAATACATGCCAAACAATTTTTTTTTTTAGTAGTTTGTAAAGCCATATGATGTAAATGCCTGGTTTATTATAGATACCATCCCTCCTGTTGAGACATGGTTCATCCCATGGCTCAAAAGGCCGCATATCTATATAAACTTTTTTGGAGTATCATCTTGCCTTCCTGTCATCTCCATAAATCGTCTTTTTGTTGTGATTTATTTGTCTTCCACTGTTGTTTTTCTTGGAGTTTTTTTAATTTTTTTTTATTTCATTGTCTCGGGCAAAGGTCTTCAACAGCAACATTTTTTGTTGATTAGACAATTTTTTCTTACTTTTCAAAATCGTTTTCTGTTTCTGGTGTCCATTGTATTTTATCGTGGGCAGCCATAGGGTCATCATAAATGAGTTTAGATAGTGGGGAAGTCATTTCTGCATAATCTGGAATCCAATTCTGACAGAAATTTGTCATTCCTAAAAATGACATCATTTGTCTTTTTGTCTGTGGTTTTGGTGCCTTTAAAATGGCCTCCTTACATCCTTCGTCTAGACTCCTAATAAGTGACCTACATGCTCCTGAATCGCACAATAAGGTTACTTCAATCTCTTCTATCAGTAGAGTCACAAAAGGTTTATCTTGAGTATTTCAACTGTACTTATCTCTAACACATCACTGGTCTCCTCCTCTTTAGTTTCTAGTTGGGTCCGTGTCTGTGAATCATGTGAATGTGTGTGTTTATGTATAACCTGATCCTGGTGTGGTTGTGGTTAGTCATGCTGAACCCGTCTGTGACCGCCAACTGTCTTCTCCTCTTCTTCCTCCCCCTCTTCTTCCTCCTCTTCCTCTTCTTCCTCTTCTTCCTCCTCCTCTTCTTCCTCCTCCTCCTCCTCCTCCTCCTCTTCCTCCGACCCTCCCGTCTCTCCACCGCCTGCAGTCTCTTGCCCAGTGTCCATTCCTCCCGCAATTATAGCAGGTGTCGTGACCTGTCTCTCGTGGTCCTCCCCCACGGCCGCCAGCCCCTCTCCATCCACCTCGCTTCCTCCTTCTGAAATCTCCTTGATCATTATCCCCTCGATAATATACTTCCGAATATTCTGTCTTCGTAAAAGTTCTTGGCTGCTGTCTGGGGTTGGAGTAGAGGGGATGGAGTTTGGTGACGGTGTCGTGGGTTCGGAGACAGAAGCTGGCTGAGCAGCCGGAGGCGGAACGGGTGGAACGGGTGGATCAGCTGTTACCGGGACGTCTCCCATGTTAGGGTATGGAGGAGGATCGGGCCGCTGTCCCATGTTGGTTCGATTTTGTACCACATAATCAACATCTTCATCATTTCTCCAGGAGAAATGTATTTCAATTATTAGATATAGTATTGGTGCATTAAAAGCTATACTCCCTTCCCCTGCCTTTTTGTTTTTAATCTCTCCCATCTCCTTCTCTTTTCTTTTCAACTTTCCTCTTTTCAACTTTCCTCTTCTCTTTTCAACTTTTTTCTTCTCTTTTCAACTTTCCTCTTCTCTTTTCAAATATTTTATGTTATCCGTGCCTTTTGAGTGCATGCATTTTACGTCTCCCTCCAGAGGTATCTCTTCGATCTTGCATGATCCCATTTCTTCTATCTGTGAGCCAACCAGTTAGTATGGAGTTCACCTGAGCAACTGGTCTTTATACAGTGATATCTGCTTTTGGCACCGTTAGGTTTCCGCAGAGGAGAGTTTAGGTTCACATTGCAAGGTTTCGGCTCTCCTTTACACTGTAAGACACTCACAGTATCTATTCACTCATTTATTTATTATTTATTTCTATCCATGAGCCAACTAGTTTGTATGGAGTTCACCCGAGCAACTGGACACTCACAGTATCTAAGTATTTATTTATTTATTTTTATATCTACCGGAAGTTTTATTTTTATTTATTTATTTATGTTTTTTAAGTAGTTATCTGTAGGTCCCTGACCTATCTCTTAAGTCCCTGACTTAGTTACCTGTAGGTCCCTGACCCAGTTTTGCACGCGCAACTTTTAGTTGACCTAGTCTACTCAGACTCTTTAGTTTATATAGTCTACTCAGACTCTTTAGTACAGGTCCCTGACCTGACTCTTTAGTACAGGTCCCTGACCTGACTCTTTTGGGGGGAAAACATTTCTTACCCGGGTGTCCGACGTTTGATAGTGAATCAGCCTTTCTCTAGGATCCCGTCACCCTTCCTCTCTCCAGTCAGTCCTGGCCTCACCAATGTCCAAACTGCTTCGATAAGGAAACAGGACGGAGGTCTTTCCTCAGGAGTCCCAGACTCCCCCGTGCACGGTTTCAGGCTCTGTCCAGAGAGAGGAGGAGATGTTGGGATCCGGCTCAAAGGACATATGGACGTCATAAATTAGACGTCTTAAAAGACGTTGTAAATGAGACACTAGGAACTTCTTAAGCCACAGGCAAAGAAAATAAAACTCATCTTATTTTCTTTCCATCAGTTAATTAATTGAATGTCTTGTCTTATTTGTGTATTTGAGAGCATCAGTTGTATCCCAAGGCAATGTTGGTATGGAGCAAATAGTCTGATTAAACTACTGCAGTCAACCATTTCATGACAAGAACCGCTCAATGAAGTAAAGAGATCATCATCAAGTGCATCAGCACTTTAAGATATGAAGGTCATTCACTTTGGAAAATTTCAAAAAGTGCTGTGTCAAAACCAAAACCTGTCAGAAACTGGCTCTCGTGGACCATCCTGGAATGGGAAAACCAAGAATAGAGTTTACATGAGTCTTTCTCAGAGTTCAAGCTGCAGACA
This sequence comes from Embiotoca jacksoni, assembly GCF_022577435.1. NCBI lineage: Eukaryota > Metazoa > Chordata > Actinopteri > Embiotocidae > Embiotoca > Embiotoca jacksoni. The sequence continues at coordinate 4,580 of NW_027185424.1, read as the reverse complement.
CGTATCAACATCAGCTGTTGGGAGGAAACTGTGTGAAGGAGACCTTCATGGTGGAACTGCTGGAAAGAAACCCACAGTTCAAAGCAAAATTGGTGATGTATTCAATGTGGTTGTCTTGCTGCTCACAAAATGGAGACAAACCAAACCTGGATGATGTTATCTGAGTAACAGAACCTGGCTGCTCGCTGTCATTTAGCATTTTTATACCATTTCAGCCCTCATGAACTCTAAAACTACAACTGCGCACACGTGTGACGTCAGTTACGACCGTAAGGGTTTTGGGTCTAAGCTTCAGGTTGGGCTTTGGGATTGAGCCTTTGACTGCAGATTAAGGGAAAAGAAACCAAGTGTTCAACATATGTGGAAACTCCTTCCAGACTGTTGGAAAAGCTCAACGTGACGAACTCATGAAGCTGGTTGAGAGAATTAAGATTGTGCAAAGCTGTTATCAGGACAAAATAGCGACTTTCTAGAATCAAACATTTCAAATTTGAAAAGAGTTTAACAAACAGTAGACCACTTTATATTGTTCTGTATGTTATAGTAGGATTAGTGCAGTGCTACTCATCAGTACATTTATGATATCAAATTTGTCGTTAACAATGAGAATTTACAGATGTAGAAACCAACTGAATTGCTTGAACCTGAAAAAGTGCTTCAATAACCAGCAGCCTCATGTTAACCCATGTGGACATTTTTTGCTACTGGTGTTTTTTGTTTTTTTACTGGAATTGACTCTTTGGTTTTGTCTCTGTCTGTCAGATATCAACTCACAAGTCACGATCACCACAAAGACATTCCTGCGCTACTCACAACTGAAAGTGTTGTTGAACAGCATCCGGCATTTCTACAGCAAAATAAAAGTCATTATTGCAGATGACAGCTTTGAACCAGAGCACATTACCGGAGAAAACATCCAACAATACATCATGCCTCCAGCACAGGTACACACACTCACTCTGTCAGTTATTACACTTACATAAATGTAAAACTTTTATTACTACCACTTTTTATTTTTTTACAGGCCATTATCTCACATTTTTGACTAAAATGGATTTAAAAAAAAAGATCAGAAACATGAATTTGTTTAAACTTTTAAAGATGTATCAAACTCAAATCTGGTGTATCTGGGAGGACCCTTAAGATTTTAAGACTTATGCATTTTAACAATGGTTATAGAGACATAGACATGGCAGCAGGCAGACAGACAGACAGGCTGAATGCAGCGGGGATGTGGCCCCACTGGGGGAATCCCGAGGTCCTCCACAGCGAGCGGCAACAGAATGGGTACTGGAGTGACCAGGTAGCACTGACTGTTAGCACTGACTGATAGCGGAGCAGGAGCAGGGCGCGGGCTGGTATGACTGGCAGTGACAACCTCTCACTGGCAGTATGGACTGACACCTCATGATTGCAGAAACCGGGTTGATATAGTCCAGGGAGGTGATCAGTGGAATCAGCCACCTGCAGGTGGTGATCAGGAAGAGTGGTGGCAGCTGCTGAGACCTGTGAGGGGTGTGGCCATGGGAGGTGACAGGAGGCGGGGAGAGGAGGACACAGAACACATGGGGACACAATAAAATAACAAACAGACAAGGGACTGACAGCACACATGAGGATAAGGGACTGGGGACAAAACAGAGGGAGACACACCAGGGTAAGACAAGGATCCTGACATAAGGCTCATCATTTGGAGTTAAACTGTTTGTGTAAATTGGCTTGTTGACGATATTTTCCAGTTCAGATAATCAACTTCAGTTTAAGCTGTTTATGTTTTCTATTAAAAAACTTTTTGCAAATGATCTTTGATTTAAACTTGACAAAAAAAAGTATTTTTCCATTTTGACATCACAACAGTTTAGGAATAAATCTAATGAAAATGATTGACATAGATTTTATTGCCAAGTTTTTTTGTGTAACTGTTGGTGCCCTTCAGTATTACTTTTTACCCACCACCTCAAATGACCATTACAAAAGATCGTAAAATGTATCAAACATAAAACACGTTTCCTCCCTCAGGGCTGGTTTGCTGGCAGGAATCTGGCTGTCTCCCAGGTAACCACCAAGTACTTCCTGTGGGTGGACGATGACTTTGTGTTTACGGAGAAGACTAAGATAGAAAAGCTTGTGGAGGTGATGGAGGCCAACCCCGAACTGGACGTGGTGAGAATTACAAAGCCTCATGTCTGAGGGGTGTTTTTGTGGACTGATTTGTAAGCTGAAGGGGAAATAAAACGTACCCAAACCTAAAATATGAGAAGGCTTTTCAATTGTTACGTCTTTATGTGTAATGAATTGTAATTCCTTTGTGTTTGACCTGAGTTGCGTCTTATATTTTATGGCTGAGATTGGCTACTGCCTCAGGGTGCACGCTGACTGCCTGATTCACATCCAATTCTATAGACAAGAGTCAGTTCCATTTTTTTTTGATTACCCTAATCATAAGGTTGCATTTAAATATATATACATATATTATTTTATTTACTAATGTAAATTGGATTAAATACGAAAGACATCCACCAAGCCTGTCTGTGGGATGTTGGATAGGTTTGTTCACGTGCACTCTAGTAAGGACTCCATTTCTCACGTACATGAGGACAGACAGTTGGTTAGCTGAAAGATGATTTTGAGTTCTAGACTCGTTGTGAGTTGGATATAATGTCAACATCTTTCCCAATCAGCCCTGTTGAACCTTCAACCCATCTGTTCAGGGCTGATGACAACTGGAGTCTATCCCAGCATGTCCAAAACGTAGGTACACAATCAACTGGTAGCCATTTCATAACCAATTCTCTGGTCTCTGTGTTCTTATCAGATTGGTGGGTCAGTACAAGGGAACCGGTTTTACTTCTCTCTTGTCTATGAGGAAGGAGAGGAAATGGATGGTGGCTGCCTGTACAGGAAGTCTCATGGGAAGTTCCATTCACTTCCTGGTTATCCACAATGTTTTCTGGCCAGCGGGGTGGTCAACTTCTTCCTGGCTCGTACAGATGCAGCACAGAAGGTGGGATTTGACCCTCAGCTCCAGCGGACAGCACATTCAGGTACAGTAGGTCCAGACTGCGACAGAGTTTGGATTCCAACCGGCAGGAAGTCCAAACTCTTTAAGTTCTCAGACATGATTCAAGCAGCTTTTCTTCTTAATGGGTAAATGTCTGTCTCTTGCTCTAGAGTTTTTTATGGATGGCCTGGGCTCCTTGCTGGTTGCCACGTGTGATGACGTTGGTGTTGGCCATCAACAACAAAGATACAAAAAAACGGACTCTCACTACAAAACATTCAGAGACCCTGAAAGGAGTGTTAATGAGTTCAAACTGGCGCTTCACTTCTTCAAAAACCACCTCAAGTGTATTCAATATGGATAGACGGATAACAGGATGACTGGTGGAAGTTACATATTGCACTTATGTATTTGATATTTCTCTTCCATTTTTGTTGTTATTGTTTGGTCCTTTATGACAAATTTTACTCATAATCCATGCTGTACGTGATAATAATAATGTAATATGATGATGCTAAATAACAGAAAAACATGAATAAATGATTTATGTTTCAAACAATATACTTAAACTTTGCTGATCCACTATCATAGCGTTGGTTGATTAAAACAGGACATAGTACCGGAGTACATGGACATTTCAGCGGGTCGGGACATCAAGTTAAGCATATAAGTGTCTAAATAGCCATCACTGGCACTGTTCTTCAACATTTAAAACAAAAAGAAATGAAAAAACAAGCTTTTATTTTTCTTGAATGGATGCCAGAATTGTGATAAACCACGCTCAGCTTAATCCCTAAGAAACATTAATAACATTTAATATAATATATTAAAGCTACAATATTTTTTTGGGTGGTGTTCGGGACAAACAGTTGCTTATTTAAACATGGAGCAGTTGCAGAGCAACATTTTCATTCATCTGAAGGTGTTTCAGATATATGTAATTACAATCCCTCGTTTAGCTCTCTGTGTAGTGTCTACCCCATCCTGAGGGGTATACGCTGGGATCTCAGAACTTCTACCTGAAAACAGCTGACTGATGTGACCAAAAAGGATTCTATGAAACCAGAGAGAGAAAGAACCAAACTGGCAAAGTTAGCGACCACACAGGTAAAAAAATTAGCTACAACTTTCTATAAAGCTCTGTTAAGCTGAGGAGGGGGGCTTCAGAGTCAGGTGATGATTCTGGACAGAGTCATCACTACAAGTGACGCCTTCACAAAGTCTGATCCTGAGCTAAATGAAACATTTTTTAAAAAAGCAAACATTTTCAGTTTATCAAAAAAACTAAAATGTTAGAGTTAAAGGTTTCTCAGCATCTGGTTAATTACCAACAATTATGCTCAACCTGTCAGTTTCTTTTTTCCCCTTACCTAACTCTACAGGAGCACCTCATGAACCCAGAACCAAGTCTACTTAGCAATAAGATGCAGCACCAATGGGGCGAGATCACCGAGGTCATCTGAGGAACCCGCGAGGTCGCCAATGTGCCTAAACATCAAAATCAAACTCTGCCCTTATCACATGCTACAATAATGCAACTATTAAGTAGTCTAAGTAAAACATCTTGTCGACTGTGACG